>NC_085980.1:5330996-5630996 GCF_910591565.1 Cydia splendana | reverse complement strand
AAGATCTACGTTTTGAAAAAAGTGCTTCAAAATGTTCGTGCTAGACCCGACCGGTGTCTACTAAAATCGAATTTAACAAGTTCAAGAAACTCTTCAAAATGTTCGTGCTTGACCCCACGGGAGTGTATTGAAGTAATTAGTGCAAGGACCTAGTGCATCAAAATGTTTGTCCTCGATCCTACGGGTGTGTACTGAAAAATAAGACTTTCTAGTGATAAGTGTTAAATCTATCAAAATGATCATCCTAGATCCCACTAATGTGTATTAGGTTAGTTTTCTCTGTAGATTAGGATTAAATAATTGTTAGATTTGAATTTTTGCCAGTTATACCTAATCAGCAACATGGTGCTTCCTATTTTGGACCCCACTGGTACTTACTAGGGCCTCATTTTCTTGTGTCCCAATTTTTAACTTGACTTTAAGATGTCAGGTTGTTGTTGCGATGCCGTCAGACACAAACTCATATCTATAAGCAGACAAAAAGTCTCATACAACAGAAGAAGAAGGAAATTATTTTCCGAATGAAGTAAATTGTAATTACCTATGTATATAGTTAACCAAAGACTGCAAAACCTGCCCGAGTTTGACCTTTAGTCTGATGTCAAGACTATGTTTAATTTATTGAAGTTACCTTAAATGTAAGTGATTATTTATTGACTAACACCATTTAGTTTTTAAGTCTTTAGTCCGGTATTATTTGTTTCGAAAATGTCGGCGAAGATCAAATTGTTACTTGATCGTTTTGCGATGTTCGCCGCCTCTTGCATTTCATGTACCCGATTGCATTTTTTCACTTTTGGCAGTGATTTTATACTCTTGTAAAATAATGAGACTGTTAGTTAAATACTCTAGCTCAATGTTGCTGAATAAACATTAATTGTTAAATAAATATTATGTAAAACTTATACAAATTTTTAATTACGTTCCCTCCTATTTTTAAAGTGACAATTACCAAAAATACGTTGTCAAATTTTTTCAGGAATATTTTTTTACAAAATTTAATTACAAATTAAAACTACAATCCTCTGAAACAAAACGTATTATCTTCAAAATATTCTCCTTTGACTTATAATATTCAACAATATGTACCTATAGTAAAAAAATATGTTAACGTATTTTTGGAACATGTGAGATAAAATTTAAAAATTGCACAACCACCTAGTTCTGTTCAGAACTCAAATGAACTTCACATACACAGAATTAAAATATACATTGGCATCTTGTGTGTACGTTACATCTACATAGACCAGAGGCACTTTTTAAAATTTTGAGACTATACAATCCAATGACAATATTGCATCAGCCGATTGCAAGTAACATAACTCTAGAAGGCTACACCAGTTAAATCTTGGTGATCTTGAACCAACAATCTAAACTTCAAACGAATCAACACGAAAATATAAAAAGGACTTCTTCAAAGTAAAATATTTTTACCATATTTAGAAATTATCATCAATTTAATTTTTATACAATTTATTTAATTTTTATCGAATGACTTGTATATAATGAAGTTTTTAATTTAAAGGCTAATTTGTTCCTAGCAAAATACGTCGCAATTTCCCCGACGATGTTATATTATAACCAAATTAAGTACTCAAAAAGGTAACTAACTAATCGCATTTCCTAAGGAATATAAAAATTAAAAAAAACTTTCATGCGTTGTTTAAACGTATTGATATTAAATATTAAACGCATAATTGATAACAAAAAAGTTGTTAAAACGTAAAATAGACAACTGTCTATTTTTCGTCGACAGATATGTATAAAACGACGAGTTTCAAGAAGATAAAGCGAAACATTCTACTTGTCACTGTGATTCGTAAGTACGTATTTAAGTTTAACTTAAAATAAATCTAAGTAATAAATACTTAAATTTTTTTTTTATTTGACTAATAAATATATAAACTAAAAAAACAAATGTTGATTTTAAAAAAAAATACATTTGATAACGCTATGAAAACTAGCCAATTTCATATATAATTTCTAGAAAAATCAACCTGTTTCTTGAATAGATAAATACATTAAATTACTGCATTCCATAACACAAAGACAGTGCGTCAGTAGGTAAGTATTATGTCTACGAATGTAACAAAAAGTAAGTAAGTAGGTACATACATATCAATATCCGAGCGAATGAACAGAAAAACACATTTTTATGGTCGTAAAGTAAGCATTATTATACTTTTCTTATATAAATACTTAGATTATGAAATTAAATTGTACTTATAGCTCGTCCTACGATATAAAACAGACTAATGTAGAAACTACCCCCACCTGTTGTAGCTTAGTTGTATGTCTCTTTTTAATTCCTTTGCCATTTATAATTTACTTATTTAAAGGAATATTTAAAATAATATTACCTAATGAAAGTAAGTACCTATGGTATATCTGCACACAGAAAGGTATCATTTCATTCATCACAAATTTATACTTATTTATTTTTTAATTGGTGCGTATTCAGATTTTTGTATAAATTTTATGACTCCAATTTATTTTTAACATAGGTATGATATGACCACGGGTACCTATGTAAGATTACTAAAATATAAAGCATCTAATTTGTAACATGACGGTATATCCTTACAAACATCCAATAATGTACTTAAGACACCGTTTTTAAAATAAAGAAAAAAAGATATTCTTTTATAAAAATACGTCAAGTAAAATTAAAAAAAATCCTTATTTTCATATGAACAATAAAGTAAAAAGTACTTTCTAACTAAAAAGCACAAAGCATGGAGGCTGCAGGGGGTATTTTCAGGCACACCTAGTGGAACAAAACATCTGTAATTAGAATTACCTAAATTAAATTTAAATGGATCTTAAATATTTAAACCATCATACAGACAGCAAAGCTTAGCACCCCTGCATACAAATTTGTATACCCCTGCATAAGGCTAAGCTAATACATAGTTTTACTGACTGTTCTTTTTGATAACACAGAATATTTGAAACTTAAATTAAAATAGGGCCATTACCCTCCTTTCAATATGTAATAAAATGGCAAGCTTGTATATGACTACATCTAGGCACTAAATATTTATATGTATTACAAAATCCTAGGAATGACCTAACCCGGTATCACTAACGGATACAGAGTAAAGGATTTCGATTGGCCGATACAAGGATCTTGCCTTAGATTTACCTATATCGTATGCATTAATTACCGTTCAATGCAATTTAAACTTTGTTTGAAAGGCTTAAGGTAGATTTTGTGAATAGGTTGCGTGGAAAGATACGAGTTTGTGG
The DNA here is from genome assembly GCF_910591565.1 of Cydia splendana. Lineage (NCBI taxonomy): Eukaryota > Metazoa > Arthropoda > Insecta > Lepidoptera > Tortricidae > Cydia > Cydia splendana. Next base: position 5,627,747 of record NC_085980.1, on the reverse strand, counting down.
CAGTTAGCAGTTATGGGAAACCCTGTGAAATAATTACCTAGCGTTTGCGGTCGTCTAATTGCTTGACAATATGATAAACTAAATTAAATACATTTCATTGTGTACATTTGAGTATAGAATTATATTGTTAATGTCATACAGGTACACGTTTTTTAATATGTACCTAATTTATACCGCTGGGGGGATGCTGTTGAAGCGGACTTGCGCGATCTCCATGCCGATAACTGGCGGGAGATGGCACAGGATCGAGACAACTGGCGTGTACTCGTGTCGAAGGCCAAGACTCATTTTGGGTCGCTACGCCATTAAGTAAGTAATTATACAAAGAAATGTAGTACCTAGGTAAGGTCCTAATAAATACCTAGTGCATTTTACCCTCATCAATAACTTCTATAACCTTCTACATCTATGCATGATTTCACGAGCCTCAAATAATAAAGATGTCATACAGACAAGCCAAATAAAAAAATGCCATTCAGATTTTCGTAGCCCCTGTTAGAGAGACCGAACGACTTTGACGTCGGATTTTAAGGAGCAAGATTTAATGACAGATAGGGAGTTCCTACATACTACTGATTGCTCCAAGCTCTGAATACCTACCTACAACGTCACTCTAGTGATAGTTTACTAGTTCTACTTTAAGTTAGTTACATGGTAGGTATGTAGTTTAATTATGAATCCATATTTAATTACACAAACGGGTCTACCGCGATATAATTTCATTGTTTTTACCTTTAATTCCGACGTTTCAGCTGAGTTGCACCAGCTGTGGTCACGGAAAGACCACACACAACAACAACAAACAAGACAGAGAGTCTTTCCGTGACCACAGCTGGTGCAACTCAGCTGAAACGTCGGAATTAAAGGTAAAAACAATGAAATTATATCGCGGTAGACCCGTTTGTGTAATTAAATATGTGTACAAAACGCGAGAGTTTAAAGTGTTATAATTATGAATCGTTGTAACAATCTGGTTTTTTTGTCGGATTATAAAATCTATCTCGTATTTTATGACCACATTTTCTCCAAATCACACATCGGAGTTTTCATCCGGAAAGCCGATTTCTCAACCTTTCACTGCGGTCGCGAAAACCCAATACTGCCGCAGGTCATTGACTTTGACATTTCTAATTTAGGCTGTATGCAACCCGGTGAGATTCAGAAGTCGGCACAGCCATCAAGTTTGGAAGTGGTGGGTGATATTGAAATTGGCAATGCTCGCCCGCGAAAGACGCGACGGTCCGAGTTCACGACCACTTTCTTTTATACAAACTTGTTCGCAGTGAAATCAATTGTTTGCTTAAATGTATAATTTTGGTTAATTTGTGGGAGTTGATTGCTATGTGATATTTTCTTTGTGAAAATCGGTAAATCGGAGCTGCTTCAGACTTGTACATAAAATAAATAATCTTTAATTAAATAAATAAATAAATAAATATTATAGGACATTCTTACACAGATTGACCAAGTCCCCCAGTAAGCTCAAGAAGGCTTGTGTTGTGTGTACTCAGACAACGATATATATAATTTATAAATACTTAAATACATAGAAAACAACCACGACTCAGGAACAAATATCTGTGTCATCACACAAATAAATGCCCTTACTGGGATTCGAACCCAGGACCATCGGCTTCACAGGCAGGGTCACTACCCACTAGGCCAGACCGGTCGTCAAATTCTATAGTAATATAGGGTATTCTGTAGTAATATAGGGTTGTGTGTGTTGTAAGTGTAAAAATATGGGTGCACACATCACACAAAAATATGTCCCATAGCTCTCATGTCAGCGAATTAATAGCTCGCGGTCGGGTCCGGATTTCGGGTACCCGTTGCCGGGGCCCCGTTCTCGTGCTACACGAAACCGGATTTGTAGCCCGTTCGGAACGGGTAATTAGGATCCGTGTAATTAAGATCCGTGTACCCGTGTGTCCGGATCCACGGATACAAGGGTCCGGCCCGTTCTCGACTAGGGCTCGCGGTCGGGTCCGGGTTTCGGCCGTTTCGGGTACCCGTTGCCGGGGCCCCGTTCTCGTGCTACACGAAACCGCATTTGTGGCCCGTTCGGAACGGGTAATTAGGATCCGTGTAATTAAGATCCGTGTACCCGTGATACCCGTGTGTCCAGATCCACGGTTACAAGGGTCCGGCCCGTTCTCGACGTATAGTGACGATCGGACGCGTTCTTTATAAGAGCGAAGAATGAAAAGTTTATAACGAACAATAATACATTACCAATAACAAGCAAAACAAAAAAAAAACAGAACAACAACCACTAGATCCGGAGCCGAACGCACTACACGGGCACGGATTTTGACGGGTTCGTGTAATTCGGAGGCTTAGCACCGCCGGGGCTAAGAACACGGATGCACGGGTTGGCGTGTAACACGGATATCGGGAGCCCTATTCTCGACGTATAGTGTCGTATAGTGACGATCGGACGCGTTCTTTATAAGAGCAAATAATGAAAAGTTTATAACGAACAATAATACATTACCAATAACAAGCAAAACAAAAAAAAACAACAACAACAACTAGATCCGGAGTAGAACGCAAATCTGGATCCGAACGCACTACACGGGCACGGATTTTGATGGGTTCGTGTAATTCGGAGGCTTAGCACCGCCAGGGCTAAGAACACGAATGCACGGGTTGGCGTGTAGCACGGCTATCGGGAGTCCTAATAACTATGGGACATATTTTTGTACCTATTCATAAAAATAAATTCAGATAAAGTGAAATGGTATGTGATCCCATTTTATGGATACTTGAACGTCCATGCCAAAGTTTCGTGTATTTTCACTTCGATTGTATTGCGGCGGTGTTTCGTGTGCTATAATGTAATATTTTCATCGTTCAATCTCTATTTAGACAAATAAGTCATTAATTAACTTCGTAAGATAAGATAAGGGTGATTGGCGTTAAGCGTGAAGGATATGTAAACGCGCAACATAACATTACAATGTGCCGGCGCGGCGCAGCGTGGCGCAGGTGGATGGGACGCATGCGCGAATCGAGTCCATACAAGCACAGTATATACAGTAAACAACACAAGAATTAATACAAGTTATTAACTTATAAGGAGAATTCGACACCACTGAAAACTTCCAGTTCGAGACATCTCAATGAAAACTTTGTTGAATTCTGGGTATTATTCGCGTAAAACTTACGTTTATTTATGGCCTGACGTTTCGAACATGCCGTTGCGGTCGTGGTCACAGGCAGACTGGCAAGGAATTGTATCAACATCTTCTTGCTGCGCGGGTTTTGCGCACTACCCGCAGTTGATCTTGATTATTCACTTGTACGCTAGGGTTGTCACTTTGCCTACATACAACACTCGCGACATCCGATGGTATGTGATGGGATGTTTTTTCACCCTTACATTTGCACTAGATTCCATGAAGACGAATCCCCTGTTCCTCAAAAATATCTTATTAAACTCATGCATACTTGCATAGCATATCTAGGTAAGTATATTGCATTAGTTGCATTACTTATTCTTGTAGTGTAGTTATTAGTATATACTGAGTTAAAAGAAACCCATTAGAATAAGCCCCAGGGCGCCTGTCTGCGCTTTCTTGCGCTAACCTACTTTGACTAGAACTGTAACCACAATAACGTCTTATATCTCTATACAGCCTATATACACTTACGACATTTTAGAAGTACGGTTGTGGTTACCACGATAATCCGTTGATGGGCCAAGCAAAATTGCACTTTAAGCTGATGGAATAAGTGAGATGATGTATGCTTTAGGTAAAGTGGGATCAATTGCAAACCAAGAGTGAATTGTTCTATTCGCTAAAACTATCCAGCATAGTGCGTAGTCCGAGGGCCTACCGCGAACCACGTTCGACGTGTTGCCTCTCTGTCACACTAACGTACGAATTATAAGTGCGACAGAGAGGCAACACGTCGAACGTGGTTTGCGGTAAGCCTTCGGATTACAGTCGCCATCAGATATATCGGGGCGGCCAAGGTGTTCACAATATCTGAACACGCCCTGACAATAGAGGCGTGTTCAGATACTTGTGAGGGCCTTAGCCGCTCCGATATATCTGATGGTGATTGTACCATGCAGACATCGGATTCTAAGGGGCAAAATTTAATGACAGGCAGGGAATTCCGATATCAATAAATTAAATTATAGATACTTTTCCCTAATACTAGTGATCGCTTCGTTATTAACTGTACATATAGGTACATAATTATTAATTAGTACTGTATTACTTGATACTTTCAACTATGTTACTTTGCTGGCCTTACCAGACGTGGCTCACTCCGCGATTTCGTCGCTTTGCAACAGGTAGCTAAAAGTACATCCGTTCCACACCAATTTTGGTGGCTAGCCATAAGCCGCGTGTGGCGCTGTCGCCACCTAGCGGCCATATCTGTCCTGATCGTAACAGACGCGTTTTATTAGAGAGTGAGTCTTCTGTACCTAGTAGGTACCTACTATTATTTATTCTGTGATGATAGGTAGGGAGTTCCGAAATCGATAAATTAAATTATAGATACTTTTCTCTAATACTTAGTAATCGAACCCAGCTTCGTTATTAACTGTACATATACATTTTATTCATTTAGTAGGTACTGTTACTTGATGCTTTCAACTATGTTACTTTTCTGGCCTTACCTACCCATGATGGCGTGTGCGTGACATTTTTGGACATGACATAATGGGCATCAGTAAACTCGGAGACTTGAACTCATGTTTGGTAAGCTATTGGAATACTAGCGGACAGTCTCTTTTCAATTCCATTTATAAGAAAGAGCCTTCCACTGCTCCCTGGAGGCCAATTCGAACATTTTGATATAAAATGATGTCATTTTATTATCATTCAAGCGTTCATTTCGCTCCTACTTGTTTATCTACTAACGCGAGCGAGACTTACGGGCGAATGACGATAAAATAACATCATTTTGATTTCAAAATGTAGGTTCGAATTGGCCTCCTAGATGTTTCTTTTTCATTTACCACATTTTTGGTCGGACATTTTGTTTATTGCGTGTACGCAGCAGCTGCAACGAAACTTCTAGAAACTTGACAATGTATTGCAATATTAACCTTAAAATTATAAGTATAAAGTTGACAGTTGGTTGGCTAATGGTTGGTATACCTATTGGGATAGAAAATGTAGGTAAATGTGAGCATGCCATTTTTATCGAGTCTAAAAAAGATCATAATGATATATTACTTATACAGGCTGGAACATTTCTAGAGACTGAGCTGAAAGGATAGTGTTATCTAAGTGATCTACAGTCGAGTTATTATAATCGTAAAGCTGGATTAAAAAGTAAAACAAAATCATTATATAAAATGAAACATTTTCATATCAGTGACAACCCTACAATGTACAGATACAGAGAGCAGTGGCAGATACTTTTGCGTTGTTTCATAATCTACTTTTGACGCTGACTGTACCAACCGCCTCAGATAAGAGTTAGAACTCTATAGTTCTCTCTTCTTCCTCGCGTTATCCCGGCATTTTGCCACGGCTCATGGGAACCTGGGGTCCGCTTGACAACTAATCCCATGATTTGACGTAGGCACTAGTTTTTACGAAAGCGACTGCCATCTGACCTTCCAACCCATAGGGGAGGCCTTATTGGGATTAGTCCTCCCAATTGGCATTGCAATTAGGGATGGGGCTCTTTGGTAGAACTCTATAGTTCTACCAAAGAGAATTTTAAATAGAGGAATATTGTCTATCTTGGATGTAGGCCATGGTATAATAATATACTCCGCCTGGTACTCTCTTCCGACCACGCGACTGACACAAGCCTACGTCATCATGCGACAGCGCTATATAATAATATGCAATAGCGCTATATAAAGTGGCATGTTATTGTGACGTAGGCTTGTGTCACTCTGAGAAGAGAAGACCATGTTTTATTGACTATGGATGTAGGCCTCTTCCCTCTTCTTCCACTCCTGTCGATCTTGTGCCCGATTCATCCAGTCCCGACCTCCGAGTCGTCGGATATCGTCCATCCAGCGCTGCGGTGGTCTACCGCACCGCACCCTCGGGTGTCCACTCTGGGCCTCCATTCAAGGACTCGTCTTGTCCAGCGACTCTTGTCCATTCTCGCAATGTAGGGTCAAGGAGGGAACAGTGACTCGGTAGAAAAAGGCCGGGTACAGTGGCTCACTCAACCTAATTTCAACACGAGGGAGGCGATATTTGGGCGACTGAGCCACTGTTCGAGCTGAGCCACGGTTTCCGCCTTGACCCGCCCATGTCCACTTTCTCTGCTCTATCATCCTAAGGCCCAAAGTCCTACCTATAGTACTTATTCAGATCAATGAAATTCAAATCATATTCCATTGGAACAGAGTTGCTTTTGCTTTGTTTCGTTCAGTTTTTAAACAACGCAAAATCAACTCTATTTCCTACACTAAAGGTTCAAATTTCTGAGGCAAATTTTGCATTTTTAATTTGTATGGCTGGGCCTTACGAGGCTATGACGGCCATGATGTCTACTTTGGTCCTGCTTCGGATCCATTCATTACGTTTCCATTCCTCATAAATAAATAACCTCATTTTAGCTGGATGAAGTTTTAGTTCAAGTTTCAACTTTCTAGCCGTAAAATGGCTCTTTTATAGGGAAAAGCTGGTTGCAGCGGTTATGTGGTTACATAAATTGTTCACGTGTGGCATTCGAATCTTACATATCTGTTACGGATTTGTATTGACATGTTCTCTTCTACTCTTCTCTTACTTGCAGTGCGTTTGTGCATCATTATAATTATTACGTATACTCTGTACCTTTAGGTATTTAATTAAAAGTAAACAAAATGGCTCCTTAAGCCAGTTGAGGGTAGATGAAAACATTACATGATCATTGATCAAAAAATGTAGGATAAAGTCAGACCGTTCAGTGACTGATCCAGGCAGTTTTGTATTTGGTTGGTTACCCAATGAATGTTATAACTACCCGAAAATGTACAAATTGTTTGTTTACTTTTATTTAAATACCTAAAGATACAGACCATAGGTAGGTACAAATGTGATTCACAATTACAAATTGTCATATAATACTTGGAAATTTCGACCCAAGCCACCGTGACCGAGTGGCCGAGCGGTTCAGGCATCTGTCGCGTAAACGAAGGATGCTGGAACGATTCCAGCCTTGGACACTCCGGCCTTGGTATTTTTTTCCTTCGTATAAGACATTTCTTTCTATTTGAACGTACTATTTAAGTATTGAAAAAGTAAAAAATCTTAATGATTTTTAATTAGTTTTCTGAATCAGTCAAATTTAAGACTAACGGGCGGTGGTAGGTATAAAATTTAAAAGTAGGTATATGTACAGTCAACATTAAACAGATAGTGATAGGGTGAAAAACATACTTGGCCACTTTTTGACAATATGTTTGATGCTGACTGTACCTTTATAATTAGAATCCACAAACGCAGTATATCCGGACGCCGCGGCGCATGTGTGCGAGAAAATGCACATCGCTGTGTATGTGTGCGTCAGAAAATGTGCATGTGTGTGTCAGAAAAGCAGTTTTCGCTTAACAGGGAAAAGGAAGCTGCTCTCGGACGATGGCTGCTGGTAGGGTGGCTATGTTAAAGTTGGAATGTAGGACAAGTCCTGACCTATCTTTCTAACTGTAACCATACCTACCTCGCGCGCTCAATGATGATCCCTATGACAGTTCATTTCTCTATAGAGCAGCTGTCAAGTAAAATGTTTGTAGACATTTTTTGGAAGTATTAGCATATTAATTTATTTAAAAATGGAGTATTGCAGCGCGGCATTACTGCAGTAAATAGATTAGTATGTTATGTAAAAAAAAATGATTTGTTAGATATAGGTATGTAAATACTTGTTTTTTGTTTGTCTGTTTATGTTTGAGTTTTTTGCAACAATATCGCATTGGGTTCTGCCTGTAATGATATTTGTATGTGTAGAAAAAAAATGTAACATCGATTTTGACATTAGCGGCAGTAATGCAGTCGGCAAAACGAGTCGAATATAGCAGTATTGAAGCACGATATTACTGCAGGAAACGTCAAAATGTAAATTTATATCAAATTTGACGTTTCCTGCAGTAATGTCGCGCTGCAATATTGCTGCAGTCGACTCGTGCTGTCGCTCGGGGCAAGAGAAACAGTATGCAGATTGGGTTAGTTGCTGGATTATTTTTTTGCATGATTGGCTAGCGCCTACTGTACAGTCAACTGTAAAAATATGGGTGCACAAATCTTCTCAAAAATATGTCCCCTAGCTCTTATTTCAGCGAATTAAGAACTATGGGACATATTTTGTTGGGGAATAACTTGGCATGTTGGTTGTACACCCATATTTTTACAGTTGACTGTACCTACCTACATGCAAATTCGATACAAACATAGGTAGGTACTAGAGATGTGCGCCGATGGCAAAATCATCGGCGGCGGCGTCCGATGATTTTTTGACCGGCGGCGGCGGCGTGATCGGCGTGAAATCGGCGTGGCATAATTTTTGATACTGCATGAGAACGTGGCCGTAGAAACTCTACATTAAAGCTTTCTGAGTATTTACTACTAGGCTATCTAAAACATATTATGAGTGTTTTCTAAATTATTGTCGAAAATTATATCCCATCACGTCACTTGGCATTTAGCAACCATTTCTTACTAACCTGACGGTTACCAACGGTATGTTTAAATATTAACATAAAAATAATATACATATATAGGTACTTTAAAACGCTACATTCTATGCAATACCTATAATGACTTTGTAAGCGGAATACAAATAAAACACATAAATCATTATAAAATATTTTTTACGAAATAATGATGAACTACTTTAGTGTTTTTTTAGTGTTGAGTGTTGCAAAGACCCAATTCATGTCCCTGAACGAGCCAGATCCAAGCGACAATAGCCCAATTTCCATCGATGGGCAACTAGTCACCATGTGCGATCAGTACAAGTATCTGGGTAGTATGATGCACCATTCTGGGAATGTGGAATGCAACATTCAACACCGAATAGCCGCTGCTTGGCTAAAATGGCGAGAAGTGACTGGTGTTACGTGTGACAGGAGAATGCCGGTCAAACTCAAGGGTTTGGTATACAAAAGTATAATAAGGCCGGTTCTTATGTATGGCAGCGAGACGTGGGCAACGACTCAAAGACACGTGCATACCATCCAAGTTGCCGAGATGAAGATGCTGAGGTGGATGTGCGGCGTTACCAGGCTCGACAGAATCCGTAACGATACGTACGAGGAAGCCTGGGCGTGCGCGACATTGCCGATAAAATGCAGGAGAGCAGGCTGCGATGGTATGATCACGTAAAATGAAGGCCTTCTGACTACGTAGGAAATTTGGCGCTACAACTTTCCATCCCAGGTCGAAGATCTAGGGCCAGACCCAGAACAACATGGAAGGATGTAGTGCTAAAGGACATGAGTGAGTGCAAGTTATCCGAGGACGATGTCGTGGACAGGGCGAAGTGGAGAAGGTTAAGCGGGAAAGCTGACCCCGCCACCATGTGGGATGGATAGCTAGGGAGAGAGAGAGAGAGAATGATGAACTACTTTACATTTGTCTGAACTGAATTATCAGAAATGTATGTTAGAATAAAGATGTCATCGTTTTCGAAAGTAAACGCCAGGTTGATTCGCTCAACAGAATGTCTTTGAAGTGTCCCGTGTCGCATGGCACTTGCAGGGGAAAACCCGCGTGTCTTCAGACCTACATACTGCGAGCGACTACTCAAAGATTTCAAAGACGAGCCCTCTAACGTAAAATCGCTTGAAAAACTTTTTATGAGATAATACATTGTATTTCATAAAAGAGTTTTATGGAATATTAAGGTCTACTTTGTTTTCTTTACTGGTAGCTTATGATGACCCTTTGTGATTTAAGTTCCTATAAGTGTAATTGCTTAACCTGACTTTTATAACTTTGATTGAAATATATATTGTTAAGTAAAGAAGCCGATAATCACGATAAAATGACTACCTATATTATATGATAAATAAATCAAACCATATCTATCATATAATGACCCTTATGCGCGTCACCAGCATCACACGAGATATCATAAAATACGCAATTATAATCGTAGTGAATGCTGGCTGGAGATTCTAAGAAGAAAATAGCATTTTTATGTCCTAGGATATGCATACTTGCAATTTTCTTGACTTTAGTTCACTGATTAAATTGACAATCAAGAGACTAAAACAAAATGCGTTTTACAAAAAAGCTTAAATATTAAATAATAACCTGTGATCCAGAAACTAGATCTTCTTTAAATTAACGCTAAATCGTTATCACAGCTAACACCGCAACAACAAAAATGATGCTAATTTGGTTCACTGGCAAATAATAAGCGAAAAAGCATAAGGATCTTCAAATTATATGTCTGATACTATCTACTCACTACGCAAAATGCAATAAGATACGTTAGGTATCAAAATTTCCCACGCCGATTATACGCCGGTCAAATTTGTCGGCGGCGGCGGCGTGGAAAAATCGTCGGCGGCGGCGGCGCGGCGGCGCGGCGCACATGTCTAGTAGGTACGTTACACTGCTACACTGAATTTAAAAAGTACGAGTAGTTTTTATGTCCACAAAATCTCAAACCGATGGTAACACTACAAATCTTTCGCATTCATTTTTCCCGCCGCGTCGTCGTATAATATCAATAATAATTACTATTTACTGTTCAATTAAGTATTTATTTTATTTACCGTCCAGTAATTATGATTTTATACGAGCGGTGCTCTGTGTTGTTAATGTTCACTTATAGTTAACGCTTAGAATTACTTATTTTTTTCTTTCTATTAAATATCTTTGGATATTTTATAAATCGATCATAAAGGGACAAGACTATTTCATAGTACTTACCTATATTGTACGACCGAATATATATAAACGAAGCATTTAGTACATTTTTGATTAAAAAAGCTGTCCACATCCCTGTCGTTTATCTGAGAGTTATTAGTTCTCTATAAATAGGCCCACTTTGAATATTACCCAATACAAGATTACAGGGATTACAATTTATATGTCAAATATAAAATTCGGCAAAATTCATACTTTTCAGGGTTACGTACCCAAAGGGTGAAAGCGCGACCCTATTACTAAGACTCCGCTGTCCGTCCGTCTGTCTGTTTGTCATTAGGCTGTATCTCATGAACCGTGATAGCTAGGCAGTTGAAATATATTTATAAACTTTATCATAGGTATATCACAAATAGTGTAAAGTGTCATTCTATGGAACTTGCTAACTATGTAAACAAACCCCCATATTGAAATCAAAGAATGACGAATTTACTAGTGACTTTTGTTTACATAGCAAGTTCCATAGAATGACACTAGTAAAATTTTTCATATATCTTTTACTGAAAATTATATATTTACATAAATATGATTTAGCCTATGCAACTTCTAATACTGATTTCGCAGTGAAAATGGTTTTTTTACTATTTTTCCCATAGTTTGACGACCGGTCTGGCCTAGTGGATAGTCACGCTGCCTGTGAAGCTGATGGTTCTGGGTTCGAATCCCTGTAAGGGCATATATTTGTGAAATGAACACAGATATTTGTTCCTGAGTCATGGGTGTTTTCTATGTATATAAGTATTTAGTATGTATTTATCTATTTAAGTATGTTTATATAGTACAAGCTATGCTTAGTTTGGTGCTAGGTCGATCTGTGTGAGATGTCCCCAATATTTATTTTATTTTATTTATTTATTTATATATTTATTTATTTTATTTATTCATCCAGCGGTACCCACTCCGCGCATACTCTGGTAGCCCGGATAATTTAGACTTGACGCCCGATGCTGTGCAGTGGTTGCAAAACTTGGATGTTGCCTTATAAATAACAATACTGTATACATATAACCACTAGCTGCCCAGAGACCTATAAAAAGGTCTCCTGTTCCATTCTAATTTGAACTTTGTGTTGACAAAATAAAATTTCATTTTGCTTGGCAAGGTTTGACGTATGGGCGGCTAGAGGATATAATTTTGCCTATGTGACCATATCGCCATACGATTAAATAAATTTATTTAGTCAGCAAACAATTACGTGACACATATATTCATTTCGGGAAAAAAGTTTTAAACATGCGAAGTGCAGGCGCGTTGAACTCTTTAGTACGACAGACGTTCGCGTAGAGAAGCCTTCGCCTGCCTCTGCAGCCTTCGTCATTTATTTATTGACACATTTATGTACACGGCATTACAGTTGCATCGAGAAACTACAAAACAAATTGACAAAGCAAGAGTGCATATAGCAAAACATCAAGAAACTCTTCTTCTTCCTCGCGTTATCCCGGCATTTTGCCACGGCTCATGGGGGCCCGGGGTCCGCTTGACAACTAATCCCATGATTTGACGTAGGCACTAGTTTTTACGAAAGCGACTGCCATCTGACCTACCAACCCAGAGGGGAAACTAGGCCTTATTGGGATTAGTCCGGTTTACTCACGATGTTTTCCTTCGCCGAAAAGCGACTGGCAAATATCAAATGACATTTCGTACATAAGTTCCGAAAAACTCATTGGTACGAGCCGGGGTTCGAACCCGCGACCTCGGGATTGAAAGTCGCACGCTCTTACCGCTAGGCCACCAGCGCTTTTAAAACATCAAGAAACTAAATTTTGTAAATTAACAGGGCAAAGATGCTTATATATACCTAAATAAAATGAATAAATAATTTATCCTAAAGATGTACCACTGCTGGGCACAGGCATCCTCTCAAGCACGAGAGGGCTTGGGCTATAGTCCCCACGCTGGCAATGCGGGTTGGCGACTTCACATGCATCTTTGAATTTCTTCGCGGATGTATGTATGTATACTTATGTATGTGATATTCCGTACATAAGTTCCGAAAAACTCATTGGTACGAGCCAGGATTTGAACCCGCAACTTCCGGATTGAAAGTCGGACGTCAGATCCACTCGGCCATCACCGCAAATGTTCATATACCATATCCATTGCATATACCTACTAAAGAAAAAAATCCCGATTCGGATTTTGAAATAGACATCTATCAGATATCTTTTAGACATCACCAAGATACGATAACGATATGTTTAAGATCTAACCTGTCAAATTTGACATTTGCGCGATTCTGGAGATAAACTTGAACGATTTCCACAGGATATGACTTAGAGATCCAATTCACATCTAATAGATATCTTATGTAAAAGTGACATTGCTTGCCCGGATTGCGCTGTAAAAGAGAACTAGTTGATATCTAAACTATAACGTATCTAGAATGGATCTAGTACGTGTCGTCACTTGTGAATATCTTGAAGTTCGAATACGGCAGTAAGTCTCTGGCCGTTTAGGCTACCCGGCCAGGCTTACACACGGCCAGGGGTGCGAAACTCCTCCCTTCGGGCAAACTCGGCTCCGTTCGGCTCACCATTGCTCCGAGCAATTATTAGGGTTGACACAACTTGACGTTCCTTGGCGTGCACGACCACAGATAAGATAATGGCTTGAATTTTGACAACCCTAAATAGCCGAAAGGGATAGTGCTATTAGAAAGGGACAGCATGATTCGACCCTGAATCGCAGTCAAACTTCGGTTTTGTAGGAAGTTTCCTTTCTGTACGGTAGTACTATTATTTATTCTGTGACACGGCCAGGATTCTCATTGATAGGTTCATCATCATCATAGGCTAAAGCTGTCGTCATCTGATCTTTAAAAAGTGCCGTCTTTGTCCTCTCGGAATATTTCCCCTTTTTCCTCTAAAGGTTCAGTCACACAGGCGCGTTTTCCGGGCGGGGCGTGAGCGCGGCGTGAGCGTTTTATATGTAAAAGCGGCGCGCCCCGCTCACACGCTGTCCGCAAAACGCACCTATGTGACGGAGCCTTTAACTAAACCAAGACAGTGCGTATAAAAGCGTGACATGTCGTGACGTTTTGAGGTCACCGTCTTCTGATTCACGAAGTCCGGAGTTCAACTCTGCTCATACTTTTATAACTAACACGGGGCTTAATCACGCAAAACTTACGTTTATTTATGGCCTGACGTTTCGAACGCGACGTTACGTTCGTGGTCACAGGCAGACTGGCGAGGAATTGTATCAACCATAGTCTAATAAAACATGGTCTTCCATTCCCAGAGTGACACGGGGCTACGTCACAACAACATGGCCGCTATATATAGCGCTATCGCATATTATCATATAGCGCTGTCGCATGATGACGTAGGCCCGTGTCAGTTAGGTGACCTAGAAAAGACGGGAATGGAGTACCAGGCGGAGTATATTATTATACCATGAATATCAACATCTTCTTGCTGCGCGGGTTTTACGAACTCGTCAACTCTGCTATTCACAATAGATTTGCCAGTTGACCTCAAAATTACTAATAAATATACATATTTAGATGGTAACAAATTCCACTGGTTCCCTTTGGCGATTTTTTTTTCTAAATACAGTAGCTCAGATTTGTATGTACGAATCTGAGCTGAATATTAATTATGTATGTACAGTCGACGTCAAAGATATGTTTAAATTTTTCGCCTTATTACAAAGGAGTAAGGCGCAAAAGTGTAAACATTAGAGATGCACCGGATATTCGGTTACTATCCGGTATCCAGCCTATCCGGCCATTATTTTAATATCTGGCCGGATACCGGATAGTGACCTACTATGCGGCCGGATACAGGATAGTAACATTGCTTGATTTCGGAGTAAACAACATTGGATTTAAGAAACAGTCACGGTCATTCATAATCGTACTCGTTTATTATTATAAAACAATTTAAAAAACATTCCACTGACATTGCATTTTGAATCTAGAAATGAGTCCGCGCGAATCTTCAAAATTAAAATTTAAAATAAATTAAATAACTAAACCTGCACAATGCGCACTGAAACACCGAAATGTAGTTCCGTCGGCCGAATATTCGGCGACCGGTTACCGGATATTCGGCCGATGGTCAGGCCGGATATCCGGTATCCGGCCAAACAACTATCTTTTGCATTTTCTTGAACGGACACATCAATATTGTCCAGGCGCCATCAAATATATCGGAGCGGCCAAGGCATTCACAAATATCTGATTAAAGCCTCTTTCATCAAGACGTTAAAGTGCATGTTTAGATATTTTAGAGCACCTTGGCCGCTCCGATATATCTGATGGTGACAGAGAGGAACATGTTTCACTCGTGTTTACCACGTCAAATGTGCAGTAATAGGCATGACAACTAGGTTAAGGGGAACTCTAAATGGGATTTTATACTACGTGACACTGAGTCAAGCATGACATTTAATATTTAGAATTATGCCTTTAAAAAACCGACCAAGTGCGAGCCGGACTCGCGCACCAAGGGTTCCGCACCGTTACGCAAACAACGGCTAAAAAATCACGTTTGTTGTATTGGAGCCCCATTTAAATATTTATTTTATTCTGTTTTTAGTATTTGCTGTTATAGTGGCAGAAGAAATATACATCATGTGTGAAAATATCAACTGTAGCTAATTTAGCTATCACGGTTTATGAGTTACAGCCTGGTGACAGACGGACAGATGGACAGACGGATAGACGGACGGACAGACGGACAGTAGAGTCTTAGTAATAGGGTCTCGTTTTTACCCTTTGGGAACGGAACCCTAAAAACATTTTTTTTACACAAATAAAGTACCTACGTACAACAAAATAAAAACAAAGATATTAAAATTTAGATTAAATTATAGGTAATAGGTACTTAAAATAAAACAAAAGCATATATAAAGTATTTTTTTATTTTAAAAATAGAGTTAGACCGAGAAAAGTCTGCAGCGATTTTGATAGCCCACGCAGTGCAAGTGTCATTTTAAACGCCAAACTTCTATGAAATTATTTATATATATATTATATATACATTTTTTTATATAAAATGGTCACCCGCAACAACATAGGAGTTGTTGCGACAAGGCTAAAATGCTACTGCCTGGTGTAGAAATGACAGTTCAACAATAAATACAACTTATCTTTACTTCTGTTACTGGCAGTTAGCCTACCAAATATGGATTTTAACATAAAATGGATTATGACATAAAATTTTGTGTCATTTTAAAAATGACAACTTGCACAACAGGTGAACATAACTTGAATGGAAAAAGCACTATACTTACTGAATTGCGCTTAATAATCAGCAAATATATGACTATAAAACGTCAGTCTGGTTTATTAAGCGTATTAGAAACATGACAATCGTGTACACACTTAAACAGTCATGACAATTACACTAACATATGTTACTTGAGTTACTTCCTTAAAAAAGATGAAGAGAAGATCAGTACTAAAGAAAAACACCTAAAGAAATATACGACTCAATAATTTTAAGTAACGTTTAACAGATTTCATATCTTCTCAATATTGGCTTTATGGTGTTATCACCAAGTTCAAGCTTAGTCAAGATGACTATATTGCATGGAAATTGTCACGTGAATTATCGAAGCATATGTCATCCTAATACATGTTTTGTTTTCATTTAGCATTTACATACCTGCGATTGTCACCTTTGCCCCGATAGTTACGGTCACCGCGCGGAAAACGTCGTCTGGAAAACTCGCACCGCATCCATCCTCCCACAGATGGCGCACCATCCACTCGGCTCATATAAGCGAGCGCTCGCGCACCGCCGCACTGCCCGGCCGACTCCCGCGCCACCAACGCGTACCGCGAGTGTAGTGACATGGATGTACTTTCTTTGGACCCAACTGGACTTTATTAAAAAAATAAAAAATGGCTGTCCTTGATCCTACCGGCCAGTACTAAACATGATCCTCGACCCCACTGGACAGTATTAAAGCATCATGATCGGGCTAGACCCCACAGAAATTTACTAATCCCCCCAAAATGTGCTGCGGGCGGCGGAGGATTTGGACGGGATCCAGTCCGGAAGAGACATCGTCGTGCAGAAAAAGAAGGTTTCGGTACTAGGGCCGGAAATGGGTTCCGTCACCTGCGAAGGAATGCAATGTAAGTATACTTACTTCCTAGTTTCTAGATTTCATTCTTATTAGATTCTGCTTAAGATCTTTTACTTACTGATTGTTTTAATATTCTTGAAAAGATTTTGGTAACATTTAAGTAGTCTGACTAGATTTTTCTTTACATAGTAAGTTTTAGGTTAAGGTGTTTCGTTCACGCTTTTCTTTTTTTCTCGCTTGAAGGTAATTACCAAATGAGGTTTCCTTGCTGAACCGACCCACCGTGACGTTTTTATTACCACTTTGACTCTGCCGGTGTTTTGCGTGTTTTACATTGTATTGTTTTAGATTTACATACTTAGCTATGCTTTCTGTTTATTTTTTGTTTAGGTACTATGAACTTTAGCCAACATTTTGAGATATTTTGAAACTACCAAAGACAATGTACTGTATTTAAAGAGGTTTAGATACAGATATTGTTTATGACAATATTATATAACAAAGTAAAATTATTCTTAGATCGATGTATTCCTACAAGAAGAAACCTACAGAAAAGCATTTCCGCAAAATTACTAAATAAAACATTCCGCCCACCAAAGTTTTAAAATAAATTATAGGTAAATTATACCTGCAATGTTTTCCCGGGAAATCTTACAAAACACTTCCGCGTCACCAAAAACCATAGACTACCGCGTTTTTAATCGAACTCATTTCCGCGTGCCCTGCTCGTGAATATGTCGGGTTCAATGACAGCCCAGCTGTTCCGATGCCATTCCGAGCTGCACCGAAAACCGCCGACGATTTTGATTGGTCAACAAACTTTAAAAAAATATAGGTGCTGACATAGAGTTAGGATTAGGAGTTTGAATATTTATTAGGTCTTGCTTAAAAGGATTGAAAAAAATATATATATATATATATGATAGATTAATCAGAGAAAATTATTTTTAAAAGTATACAGACCATAGAGCATTGATGTGTTTTAACATTTTTTTTTATGGCAAAGACAAGTCTTAGGTACTTAAAAGCAACTTAAGAGACGTTTTTTCACAAACTTAAAGCGTTGGCGTTGTGATAAGCGTCTATATTTAATTTTCCGTCGAAATTTCGGACAGTATCGCGATTTTTACGGCACCGCGGGTTCGTTGACCGGACATATTTTATTTCATCGCGCTACGTACAACAGCACACATCCAAACGCACACAGACATCTTCGTATGCCGTTTCGCGTAAACACCAGATTACGTATTACGAATTGTAATCGGTTAATTTAAATGAATTTTAAATACCAATTAAATTTGCCACGTGATCCAAACAAACGCCGAAAAAAAAGCAAAAATTTTGTCTATGGCTGGCTGATTAAAAAACCATATCTTTAAAAAAGTAAAGCAATTGCCGTGTTAGGTATTTTATAATCGGCACGCGAGACTCGTATGATATCGTTAAGACTAACAAGCGCTGTAATGTTGTTTGCCGAATTATTCCAGTTCAACAACCCCGCGAACGCCCGATCGGGTTCAGCTTCAAAATAGACGCGGCGCGCGTTATCACATCAAAAATGTTTGTCATCCAAATGCGCACCTTTGAAGAACCTTTTCGCCGATCGTGGATTATTTTTCTTGACGTTGACGTAAAAAAGACCGCGGATTCGGAATTTGAATTTTTAATTGGATCGTTTGAGTAGACCGTCCTTAAATGACCAGAAGTTAAATAACATTACAGTCTAGGTCTACAATCTACGTTAAAAAATAGCCACTACCGAATGCATAACTTCCTCCTTCTTGAAATTGAAGTCGGTTGATAAATCCATATTCATATACCTGAATACGAAAGTGTCACTGACTTTAAAAATAATGTAACAATTACTTGTAGGTATACCATAGAAATAAATATCGCAATTACGTTGGCAAAAGTCAATCCAATTTTTTTTTGTTATATTACTGATAGTTAATTTACTAGGTTGTTAAAATGACAGCAAAATATTCCATAGTTCTCTTTTTAACAACATACCCTCTCTTTCGGACCACTCATTGCAATGTAAAATGGAAAATTTCTTACATCTGTACCGCTCAAAAATCTTAAAATATAAATAAAGACGACAATTGTAAATCTGGTTATGATTATTTATATCATAAGTTCATCTTTTAAAATAGACAACGCCATTAACCTCACGAAATAAAACTTCAAAAACTTCAACTAAGGATGGCTACGTGCCAAGCATTTCATGAGCAAAAAAAATGGCGGACTAGGGATAGTGACCTATGATGACGCAATGCCAAAAACAGGCCATGCTGCAGTCAGCCGGGGTCAAGGAGGTTCATCGCGCAAATATAATATTGCTCAATCGCATCAGACGTGTGTGAGAGCCGTGAATCATACACTTGCTGCCTTATTGTCTGTAATGTTGGTCAAAAATGCCCCGTGATGTTGGTAGTAAAAAAAATCTTCTGACTCAGCTCATTGTAATGTTGGTAGCCCCTATATTGACAAAAAACTTTTTGTCTATGGTTATAGTTTGGATGTAGTCGAGAAAAAGGCGGCAAAAAACTGTGGATGCTTGACGTCACTTGACATTTTCAAACTTTCCCGCTGTTTTAAGTGACGAGATGAGTTGAACAGTGTACAAAAGTGATATAGAATTTGCTTATGTCAGAATGTGGGTAATTAATGTAATTTAGAAGTCCAACTTTGATTAATCTCTTACTATTTGAACACACAACATTAATAACGTATGTAAAAATAAATACTTCTACATGGAAAAGTTCCCATTTGCAATTTTTGAGCTATATTGTCTAGAACTCTAGATCATGATCTTCTATGGCATAGGTAAATTACCCTCATCAATGGCAGGTGCATTGGGGTAAAATTTGAAACGGATAATTTCGACCAAAACACTTACGGCGTTTTTCATAAACGCGCTACAAGCCTATTCGTCAATCGTTTGTCAATTCGTCAATGTATCATTTTGACATTAATTGAAAGAAAGGGATAAAACATAATATATTTACTAATTGAGGTTTTTAAATTATCATGGGTTAAGTAACACGTATACAATTAAAATTATACATACACGTTTCCAACACTCTTAACGTAGGATCTTGGCAAGTGCTTCTACCTTAGGAGCATTCCATGAAATTGTCTGCCGTTACCTTGTAAAAACGCGAATTTACTTAAGATTGTCAGGTATATGAGTTTCTTTTTCTGTGACATGTGGACAAAAATATGCTCAGAAAAATAATCATAGGCTTTTAAAGGCAAAAAAGTTCTAATACATGATACAATTTAAAATGCGTTTGTACGGGACAGCCCGTGGAATGCTTCCTTAGCAGATATGTATTTGCTAGTTTCGAAATGACCCCACGTCTGAACTTATCCCAACGCACCTAAGCAAAATGTCATCGAGATGAGCCGACAATGCGACATTTTTTCAAAGTAACAAGCAAAAACGAATTGGAAGCTGAATGCATTTTTTGCATGTAAAATGCATGCACTACAAAGGTGCAATACAAGGTCGGGCAGCTGGTGCAGTCTAATTAAAGGTTTTATGTTTAAATAATTAAGTACTAGGTTCAAGTCCCGCAGGTGCCATATTATTTATGCACGTATAAAATCATTATTTACGAAGATGCCAAATTACTATACATTGTACTTTTATTTTTTCTGCGTTTATTCTCGGGGCACGTAATAAATATTCTTAATTCGAGTTATACATACATCTTCGAGATACCATCGCATGCCCATTATTAAGTTTCATAGCGTTCGTCAAAGATGTTAGATGTATAGACAGGGCAAGTGCTTCCAAAGTTAATTAGTTACTAGCCTCATTGATGTCACTTAACATAATTAATTCTACGAAGATTAAAAGTACATACTTGACTACATTTAGTACATGATCTGTGGCAAAATACAAAATGTGTTTTAAAAAAACAATAACTGAGAGTATGGCTACAACAATACATATAATTATCAACAAGCATACAGTCTTGGATAAAATTCTGAGAGAAACTAAATTATTAATACACACTCATCATAAACTAGTTTACGTCTCTAAAGTATTGGACTCAAAAATAAATAATTTGAACTTAAACTCGAAATCTTTGCTAATAGCTGCCGAAGAGTTCCACTACCCAACTTCTAGCTCCATCATCAGATCGTCGATGGTACCAAATTATTGTATTGTCATATGGATTACACGTCTTTAATTACATGGTTGAAATATTGACTTGTAAGATTTGATTACATTGTTACTCTGCATCTTTAGGTATTTAAAAAAAAGTAAACAAACAATTTGTACATTTTCGGGTAGTTGTAACATTTATTGGTTAACCAACCAAATACAAAACCGCCTGGGTCAGTCACTGAACGACCTGACTTTAACCTACATTATTTGATCGTGTAATGTTTTCATCTACCCACAACTGGCTTAAGGAGCCATTTGAGCGTAGATTTTGTTTACTTTTATTTAAATAGGTACCTAAAGATACAGAGTATAGTGAAGGTAATAAGAGTGAGGTAAACATTAGAATGAAATGACCAATTAAAACACTAAGCTGTCCTATAAAAATATGGAGTTCCGTAAGCCTTTAGGCAAGAGACAAAATGCTAAAGGTTGTATTTAATAACAGTAATTTTCGAGAAACATGGTACAAGTAGGTAGGTACATAAACAATTCGGAATCCAGTATTTGTGGCATCTGTTTTCTTAGTCTATGGTATACAATTTCAAACTAACCATAAACTAGAATCCCATTTTAAAACAGAGCGGACTAATCACAAAGCTAATAATGACCTTATTACATACGACATAAGAGCGATGTTTACATATTTTTGCTTATTACGCCCAGAATTATATGCGATGTCGACTATGCAGTACTATTCCCAAAAATGAGGTAATTTAGGATTATATCACCAATCAAATTTAAATAAAGAAAGATAATCCAGCCAAAGGAAGGAGTCAATAAACTTTGCCAAGAACAGGTTATTTTTTGTTTGGACACAAGAATATTTCATATGACCACACAAAACATAGACCATTTATAGTTAGGGCAATGGTCCATATGGAAATTTGAGGTTATGCGTAAAAAACTGGCGAAACGATGTCCATGTGATAATATACCTTGTTTATGTACAAAATGGAATTTATATTACAAACGTTCCATTTATATTAAGGATTTGGACATAATATAAGGGACATTTTCAAAAAGTTTAATAAATATAAACAGATATTTACCTACAGCTTAAATATGCGTAAATTTTTCGCACTGAAAAATTCATTGATTTATTTTTTCCATCGTGATTGGCATTTGTTTATCGGACATAAAGCATTATTTCCTGCCTATCAAAGACATGAATGAATGGAGAATGTTTAAAAAAAGCGAGAACCCAAAAAGGTAATTTAATCTTTTCCATACGAAACAAGTTTTATTCTGACAGCGTCAAAAGCAGAATAATGTTTATCTTGTCATTATCACACGATAAAAGCAATCATCATACGCTCGATCAAAATGGACGCCTTAAACCACGGGATGAAAAATTGCGACAAGTTACGTGTGGCCCTTATAGAGTATTAAACACCTGCTGTTGTTAATGTTTGCCAATCGGCAAATAAACAATTTATAGCAACTAAATAATTTGTTCGCGAAAAACGAGTTTTAAATGTATGAGAGCCTGTTGCTCTCATACATTTATCGTGATCCTGTTGGATCACGAGAAATTAATATTGCGATTAATTTTTAGTCGCCATCTTAGAATCATGTTTTCGTCATTCGTTGGTAAATGAAAACAATCATCCGTGTTTTTTAATTAATTTTTTTTTAAATAAAATAATAATAATAATAAATAAATTATCATTTATTTCGACCATCTGGGATCATACAAATACATGAAATTAATTGTATAACATTCAATCAATTCCAATTATTATTAATTAAATGTTTCTTGAAAAAATGTTTTTTTACAACAAATTTTTAATGTTGTAAATAAAATGTTCTATGTTGGAATAGATGGAAACGCACTAATTAGGTGTGTACTTTACGTCGAAATTTAATTATAGAATTATAAAAATTTTACTTAATGCAGCATACAGACGAAATATTTTTATAATAAATCTCCTCCATCAAGTTAGTGGCTCTTACTATCAAGTTAGTTAACCATGGATAGGTATGTAGGTATGTCCTGTGTGTTTAGAGTTCAAAAATCGAGGGTTAAAGAAATGTTGTCGAAAACTAATAAAATTAGGTCGGGATTCTTATCATAACAGACGGGCACGAAAATCAAAATCTGTATGGGAGTTCAACCCTTTGCGCCTGCTTTTTCACAATTTTCCGCCTTAATCAACTGAAACTAGCGATTTGCCAGCAAAAATGCAATTGTGCCAGTTAAACTTTTTAAAATTCAATCGAAGAACGCGGATCTGCGCTCGAAGCGGCCAGTGCGTCAAAAGTCACCGCTCACTGGGTCAGATATCGACTTGGCTCGACATTACATATTTACCGGCGTGTACCAATTCCTGCTTGCATCAGACCTTGCATAACGTATCTTGGCGTAACGTGTGACTGGATGTTTCTTACTGTGACTATTGCTTGGATTAATAAATTGATGGTTTCTGCATTCGATAGATAATTAATTGTGAGCAATAGAATTATCTTGAATGACTGTGAACATAAAAAGTGAGCCTTATACGGTCTGTACAATAATGAAGACAACTTTGACATCTACTAAGATGGCTAAGTGACTTTTTGTATGTCATACTAATGTATTATAAATGCAGAACTTTGAAACATATCCTTATTAACACTTACGCTAATATTCGCGTATGAGGGCATTTTTTAAGTTTAGAGCGCTCAAATATCACCATAAATTTAAAATTGGTGGAAGTGGCCAAATTGGTGTTTGCGTCCGCACCACCTGATTTGATCGGACAATTTAATCAGATTGGCGAAAAAAAGTTCTCGTCTGGACAAGCCTTAACCTTTATTCATTGAAATAGAACGATTGCACTAAACTTTTAAGGCTAAATCAAATCACAGGATGTACAAAAATTAGACACTGCATTTGGATTTTCATCTCCATCCATCAAGTCATTGACTCCACTGCACAGAACGTCAATATACTAGGAGATGATGAGATCGCTAGCGTTCAATCAACTCCAGTGCATCCACCTTATCAAGACCCGGAAGCTCTAATAGGCCAATGGAATCATATGGAACGTAAACTAAACGCGAATGCGTGTCTTAATAAACGACCTTTTAGCTGTTACGTGTAGGAAAAGATATGACGAAACCCATAAACAGCATTACCATCTTCCAGTCATATTCTCCTGGTACTAAAAACATAACAGCTGGCTCACTAGCTGAAAACACATCGGCGGAATGAAAACACACATTTAAAGCTGTGTGAAGAGAAAATGCTTTCTACATACACGGTTATGCACATACGTAAGTGGCAGTATCTCATAGCTGAGGAACGCGTGTTAATAACGAAGCTGTTTCCGCATAGGTAGCTCAAGCGCGAGGCGTGGCCCCGTGAGAACAAGGGAGCGTCAACCTTACTTATCTTTCAAATAAACTTATCCAAATTGAACATTAGAAGCTATAAAACTTGCCAACATTAGTTAGTTTTAAGGAAATTTTTTGTCTATCTTTAGTTAAATGAACTAAAGGAAATCCGTATTTGCACGTAAAAAAATGTCGTCAGACGCTGTATAACGCTAGCGCACACACACTAACAGAACAACACCGACGATATGCTACGTCACAATCGGCCTCTTGCTATATTATGCGCGCCTGGTACCACGTCTCCCCGTAATAAGCTGAAGATAACTCGCTTTTCTTGATCTTCGTCCATTATAATGCAAGGCTTTATTTATTTAACTTCCGTATCTTCTCGGGTTAGCGTTAGATAGAATAGAATTCCTTGTTATAGGTACTAAAACTAGACAACGCAATTGCAATCGATTTAAATTTTTTTTTTTAATTCTTTATTATAATTAAATATTGTAGATTACTTCTGAGCATAACTAATTACTTTGAAATCATTCGCCAATAAGTCAAAATACTCAAATTGTTCAATCATTCTACGTGTAGTTCGTTCGGTTGTACTGAACGCACTGAACACGAGGTTCGCAGGCGAAACTCCTACACACTTCTTATCTCCTAGTACCGAGTGTTCTAGTTGACGATCCGAGCAATCGCAAGATGAGGGAGGATAAGACCAAATTTCATTCAAATAAATGTCTAATCAATATTCGTTGTCAACTATAAAAATTACTCGCGTAACCACAGAGTAATTAAAAAATAATATTAAAAATTGCTGGCTGCATTCGACTGCGCAACGCCATCTATCGGCGGATAGCGCATTTAAAAAGTATTGAAAACTATTTTGCAGCGTTCAATTTAAGGAATAATTTGAGGCAATGTGTCGCCAATTTAAATTGAACAATGACAGGTGCAAAGCGTGTTCTAGCCAAGGATGACCACTAGGCCGGTGTTAAAGCACATGCCAGTATATATTGGTTAGTTTTTTGCCTCGAGACATCCGCGACACAGTGCACTTCTATTATAATTAGTGTCTTTATCAGAATATTGTAATTGGACGTCTTTAGAACAAGATCCTTTGTATCCACAATGTGTTACGGTTTTTTATATATATATGCAAAATAGATGCTGTGTGTTAAACTTATTGAACACGATAATCATTATTAAATACTAACGTTTTTAATATTTTAGTCCGTCGCTATCGCATTTGAATAATTCTTTAATTATAGCTTGCAGTCATATAATAGTGTTCATGTTTTTACCACGCATGTTAGTCGTATTAGAAATTCATGCAAATTTAATATTTACCTGAAAGAACGAAGTAATAAAAAGGCGGTCGTTGCAAAAAGGAAACCTTAAAAAATGCCACACACTAAAATAATTGCATAAGTCTGCGTCTTCCCAAAAAAAGGTCATAAAATCAACAATAGCTCTAAATTCCGCGGCAATTATTGTTGTGCAAACAAAACTATTACAACAATTAACAATTGGTCAGTTTTTGCAATTTTAAAAAACACTCGCAAAGTTAATTTTCGTCCTTGTAATAAAACAATATGCGTAATGGTTTTGGGTCTATGGTTGGTGGTCGTTCAATGGCGACTATTATTGTACAAGCGTTTGAGGTACCGACTTGGGTCAATGGTATCTAATATGGCGGAAATAGGCGAAGGCGTATTTGATTTCAAACATTTAAATGTTATAATATCATTATTTATCAGTACATAGGTGTCATAATTAAATCGAACTCCATAAATCTTTTTTTTTATTAGGTGTATTTGCACATAATTAATTAGAAATCCATGTTTATCAGATAGTGTAGGTTTAATATGTGTATTTAGTTATTTACAGAGTTGAACACCCCTTGCGCTAGTATTCCTCTAAATTCTCTATACGCTCTAAAATTTAGAGCATGAGCAAATGTCAATTTAGAGTCTAAAATTGACCTGCAACGGTATTCGATTTTAGATAGTATATAATATTGATTATAGAATTTATAGGTATTTACAGTACTATTTTAAATAATATGTACGAGCGAGATAAGATTGACAAATTTATTGATTGATTTAGCATGTTCAAGCCGGCTTCCTGTAAAATGAAATTAGCTTTGTCCCTTTTCATTAAATATAACATTTTTTACCCAAAAGGTATTGACCACCTTACATAAATCGTGGTTTCGTTCGAGAGGTCCTTTAATTTACCCAATACTCAATAAAATACATGCCGTTGACAGTTCTTCTGTTTCAATATTAGTCTAAAATGCACAATTCCATTGCCTCTAGTCAAGTTCAATTATGATACGCAATTGAACATTACATAACTATAAAATAAGCCATAAAAGGCACCAAACGCGGACAATTTCATAGTCTTTATAAATATTTTCACCACATTTTTATACTGGAGCAAATTAAAGTGTACAAAAAGAATTTGTATGTAAGTGTGCCTGTGCCAGCTGACGTCGGTAACAGGGTTGTCTACTGCCGAGTTATTAATTGGTTCATTGGAGGCGTTTCGTTTACAATCTGACAAAAAAGAGTAGAAATTAAAAAGTGGCAACACTGTATAGTTGAATCATCGAGAGCGTGGAATTGGAATATGTAGTAGTATTGTTTGTTTACAGGCATTCTATATTTGAATTTTATATTTTCTTGTACTATCAGCATACAACCACTACAAATGCAATTCCATCTTCTCGATAATTCAACTATAGTGTCGTCCCTTTCAAACCAATTTATATAAGAAAACGGGACGACACTACAGTGTTGCCACTTTTTAATATCTACTCTTTGTGTCAGACTGTAGATTGTTTTGTACGGAATAAATAACCACGTGTCACGTTTACATACCTCGGTGTTATAAGGGTTTTTTTTCCCTCGGGCGAATTAGTTTTAAAAATAATGTTATACAATAATACATTTTAAACGGATTATATCTTAATTTAAAATACATACTAATTAATTAATCTGTAGGTATAAGTATTTAGTTTTATTTCATGAATAACTATCGCGGTAAACGAAAACAATATAATAATGTTATAATTTATCTGGTGATAGTTTTATGCAATATTAACTAAACGATGATACATTACATCCATAAGCAATCCATACAACATTAACCTTTAATTCCGTGGTTAATCTTTTATTTAGATTGGTTAAGAGTTATTTATCCATAAATCTATAAATTAACTATAAGTTTATCAAATTACAAGTTACATTGTACACGAGCATTTAAACAATAAATTCAACACATTGAAAATAAATACAAATAATAAACTATATTACAATTTAATTAACAAAAAACGAGTGCCTACGTCAATTCTTGGGATTAGTGGTCAATCGGACCCCAGGCTCCCATGAGCCGTGGCAAAATGCCGGGATAACGCGAGGAAGAAGATTACAATTTAATTGAAAAAAAAAGAACTTTAAAACATAGAATTATATAAAAAAGTACGATTTATACCAATAAAAAATACTTATTGGAAATTTTAAAATAAAATATAAACAGTCACGTTACTCAGCTTCATGCATCGTCAAAAAAGTATTAATTTTAATAATAGAGTAAAATTAATTAATTAAGCTCACAGCTTCATAAAATGTAAGGCAACCCTATGCAAAGCGGCCACTGGCATATTATCTTACATGTATTTAGCAATATGTTCTCAAAACTAGTTCCTTTAATGTGTCAAAGATATTTTTATCCAACAATTCTGTAATAGCTTTAAGGCATTTTGCAAGTTTGAATTAAAAAAATAGAGCAATTAAATATCGGATATGCATTTTAAAATGTATTTTATGCACTTTTTTATCGTTTATCATTATCACTATGGATAACTATAAATTATGGTATGTATTATCATTTATATCCAGGCGTAAAGTTTTTTTTTTGCGTACAATATAATAACAGTCTAAAATACCTATTTATGGGATTATAAATAGTAATGTAATCTTCACTTGACTGACAAAACTTACTGTAGGGGTTTAGAAGTATGTAAACTGAGGTTTACGGACATGTGTTTAATTTTAATGGCATTGGCGCGTTAAGGTATTAAATTTAAAAGTTATTATTTATTTATATAATCTTTATTGCACAAAAGAAAAACTTATCGTACAAAAGGCGGACCTTTTATGAGTTAAATTTTGGTTATACTTCTCATCATTTATATTTTTACAAAAAAAAGACAAATCCAAAAAAAAAAACTGTATTACACTGACTTAAACTGTCACGATTTTTCACGAACTTTATATATTTTTATCGATCTGTCGTTACTAGGTTAGGTTGTTAATTTACGTTTATGTCCGTTTAGGACATTGATTTAATATCAGACGTCTTTATAATTGTATTGTTTATTGTCTTTTATTAATGTTATTTTTCTTTGTTTACAGGTAGATTTCCCGTCTGCAAGCCGCCCCCGTATCCAATACTCACTACGTTTATATTACGACTGATATACTATAGTGCACATATCCTTCAAGCATTTTGTACTTTTATATAAATTATTGTAGATATATACGATGTAGAAACTGATAGGAACATAACTTTAAAATGTAAAATATAACTAACACCTCTGATACGTACGTTTTTATTATGTTTTTTGTTCATTTATTTTTTTCATTATTTGAGAGAAAATATCATTTCATAACATTTAATTTTAAAGATAATTTCTTTTTTGTTTAAAATTAAATCAGTAATATCTAACTAGATTAAGAAAATTTCAAGACAAGCAAAAAGAGGCAAAAAGGTTATTTTTGAAAGGTTTTCTTCGCCCATTGTACATTATTCGAGAGACCTTCAAAAACCCGTTTTTTTATGTACAGATGTGTAGTTTTAATTGTAGTTTTACTAGATTTCCACTCAAGTGTATACGTTGTCCTGCATGATTCGAGTTACCATGTATTTCCGCTTATAAAATGTAAATAATGCTTTGAATCCGTAAAGTGCTTAAAAATATACCCATCTTGCTCGAAAAAGTACCAATTTCGAAGAGGATACGGTAAAAAAATGTGCAGTTCTGTAAAAAAATCTTTACTCTGCGATATTTTATCAGTTATCACTTATCACCTATATCGAGCTTTACATCGATTTATTAATAACAAAAGGTTCTTAGTTTAAAATGTACTTAACAATATTAATGACTATTTTCAGGTATATTACAACCAATCCTATTATATGATTATTTAGGTAATATTATGTGACTGAAAATGGTACTTCATAAGTTATAAAAGCACGTATCCGATTGTTATCGCTATTAAACTTTAACAATAGAACATAGAACGTTTTACTTCGATCTAACAATAAACTTTATACCCTAACAGTCTATCAATTATAGAAATATAGTGAGCTTGCTATGCTTTTATTAATTTATCTTTATACTGTAGATAATTAAGATAAGACTGCTTAAAGTTAATTTGTCTTCTAAGACTGATGTGAATTTGAGGAACCATTTTCGATAACATCGAGATTTAGCTCTGTTACTCTGTTAGATTAGATACTCTGTGCAGCGATGTTCTCAAGCCTTGCCGAGTGTAGGCAAATGTATCATTTAAATGACCAGTGTAACAGTGAGCTCGTAATTCGTAACAACTGTGCGTAATCTAACAACGCTTTTATATTGGTTTTAAGCGTTAGACGTACTTGCGTTAGGCAAGTTTTTTTGCGTTAGGAGTCTAGTAGAGCATGTTAGATAAACCTCGATTGTTTTTAGAATTGGTTCCTTTGGGCTCAAGAGGAGTAGCGATATGGCTGAGGTATCAATGTTAATGTTATGTATCTCTTTAATGCAGTTCTATTAATAAATTTGAAACTAAGTATATTATGAAAAAAAAGTAAGGTCAAAAAAAACAGTACAAAAGTTTATCTTGTCACACCAACACGGATATGATGGTCGTTCTTGTCTACGTGACAGCGTGATAAAAACAGTATCCGTCATTTTCAATCGCGCAATGTCAAAAAGTGACGGTTATTTTATCACGTGGATAAGGCATCCATATTAATCCATAATACCGATAATACGTCTACTGCAGCAGGCGTATTATGGATGGTTTTATCCACATGGCAAAATAACTGTCACTTTTTAACACCGCGGGTTAGAAAGTGACGGACACCGTTTTATCACGCTGTCACGTAGATAAGAATGACCATCATATCCGTACTTTATAGGTATTGGTTATTTAAAAATTGTTATTAAATTTGCGATTTGGAAACGTTAAAATGAAAAGGGGAGATATTTATTCGTTGATTTTATATTTATAGACATTTGATTTACAAGTTAACAATAATAGTATGAAGATACCGCAGCCATATTGCTTTAGTATGTTTGTTGTAGGCCGCTATATCGTTACTATATGGCCGAGGAAGTATCCCACCCTAGCATAATATATGTTATTTTTATCGTAAGTTACTGTCGTAAACCTGGTGAGTAATAAAGATGTTTTATATTATTTTCTATAAATTATGGTTTTATTTCTTAATCCTTTTAATTTTTATCCTCCAGTCATACAAATGAAAAATCCAGCTAGCGTAATTTTTACTTACAGACCTATACTCGTACATAAGGAATTACAAACGAATTAGAGATGGTATTTTGTTTTGTTTGGAAATTGAACGAAACAAAATAAATGAAATTCTCTTCCAATAGGGAATATAATATTTAAAACGTTCGCGTTTTGAACACATATTAACTCACATTTATATTTATAGACGGGTCTATCGCGAATTTATTTTAATTCCTTTATTTACCGACGTTTCGACACAGGTTTCACTGGTCGTGGTAAATAAAGGTAGTAAAATAATTTCGCGATAGACCCGTCTATACATGTGAGTTAATAGGGAATATTACGCAAAACTCTGCGCAGAGGGCGTCACTAGCACAAAGACAGGGCATTATATTATCGTCAGGTGACAACCAAAACTCACTACAAGTTCATAGCCATAATTAACCGTATTGGTACCACAATAAAGTTGATTTTTGTTGAATTATTTTTTAGTAATTTGTGAGTTTTGCTTGTCACCTGACGACATTGTCTATGCTTAACTTATATAGGTACTTATACCTAGGGTCCTGTTCGACTTGTCAGTATATGAGGACCTACGTAACTACTAATTCTGCTCAAAATTTTACTGCAAGTATCTATGAAACGAAACAAAAATGTTGATCAGTCAACGAAGAAGAAAAAAACAACCGAATATGCACATATTTACTCGTAAAGTTATCGGGTTTGGTATTACTAATATAATATACTAGCGACCCGCTCCCCGGTTTCGCACGGGTTATACAAAACCGTAACAAATTATACACCTAAACCTTGCTTAAGAATCACTCTATCGATATTTGAAAACCGCTTTAAAATCCGTTCAGTAGTTTTTGAGTTTATCGCAAACATACAAACAGAAGACGCGGCGAGGGACTTTGTCTCATAAGGTGTAGTGATAATACGATTCTTAAAGTACAATTTATAATTTTATAATTCACACTTTACGACTGCAATGTGCATGTCATGCAAAAACGTCAAATACCGACACTTCCTTGACGGAAATCGCACGATATTAAACGTACCTATTATGATTTGACTGCACTGTAGGTATTACTGCTTTTATTGAAATAAATATTTTTTGAATTTTGAATGACTACACGAAACTCTGGACAAATTTGATTTGCGTAAAATATTTAGCTTAATATTAATTTGATTTGCGTAAAATATTAAACTTATTTCTAGAACAGCAGTTACCACTCCTTCAATTTGATTTTTTTTCTCCACACATTAATAAGAAATATATGTATTTAAGTATTTAAAGTTTCAATGCACTGATTTAAACAATATTAACAAGAACAGGAATATTTATTTTTTTATTAGGTACTGCTAATATTTTAATGCTTATTTCTATCGAATGCGGTTTATTTAAGCTTAGTACTATTTATTATACTGTGTTTAAGCGACATAATAAATGTCTCACTTTTCTCGACTTGCGACCAGTGTGCGCCACTAAGGGGTCGTCCATTAATTACATCACAAAGTTTTGATCTTTTGACCCCCCCTTCAACCCTTGTCACACTTTTTCATAGGAAAAAGATAGTGGATAGACACTTGGCATGACCCCCCTTCCCCCTGTTGCTGTGACGTAATATGTGGATGAACCCTAAACACGCATAGCGTCTTGAGCTTATTCCAGATAGATCCTTGAAAAGCCTTGAAACTGTTACTGATTCGAAAGAGTTACTACTCAATAAAAGATTTTTTAGATGATAAGGACTTGTAAATACCTATTATATTTTGACATGCATGCTCTCAACATTTGTATGCCGTAAGGCGCCACATAGTGAAACTGACTGAACTGTAACACCCTATAACCTATGTTGGACAAATAAATAATTTTGTATTTGTATTTTGTATTTGATCCTTTACATAATACCCACCCACCTCACATACATGTCATTGTCAAAGGTAACGACCTAATCAAGCAAAGCCACATGAACGCAGGTCCGTTATACGAATTCCTGAGTGACGCTATAATCGCAACCACTTACAGATAATATGCTATTACTGTATGTATTAAATACTAGCGGTACCTATGTTAGTGTAGGGATGGCCCGTTAACGTGTAGGGACGGGGAGGTTATCGATAGTTTTGGGATTCCGTACCCAAAGGGTAAAAACGGGACCCTAATACTAAGACTCCACTGTCCGTCTCTGTCTCGTCCGGATGTCTGTCACCAGGCTGTATCTCATGCACCGTGATAGCTAGACAGTTGAAATTTTCACAGATCATGTATTTCTGTTGCCGCTATAACAACAAATACTTATTTAAAAGTACGTAACCCTCGGTGGGCGAGTCCGACTCGCACTTGTCCGGTTTTTTATAGTTGGCTAAGGTCCGGCAATAACCACAAACGACTGGTTGATTAAAGTTACTCAAGAAGCCTACGCCTGACCATGCATATATTATTTTAGTTCAGTCGATAAAATAAAAATATTTATTGGATTGCTCTCTGGGTTCATAGTTTGGTTAGTAACATACTTACAACACAAAAACAAAACACAATTTTACAAGACAAGTGTTAGTAAACTAAAGAAATCGTTAAAATTAATAACGGCGAACACAGGCACGCCCTGGGCATTATCAGGTAGTCCGCCAACGCAGCAATGTCGATATCGATAAGATAAAGTATCGATACGGCCCCATCCCTCCGCAGGATCAGGGATAGTTGGGCAGTGGCGCAGTGGGTCGACGCTCGTGAGGAATGCGGAAGGCAGCGCGCTACACACGGTCCCGAGATTTGTCCAGAGATATTCTTGTGGGTGTTATAGCAGGTGTAGTGATAACAAAATTTGTATAGGAACTTTGAGAATCACTTCTTCGAATTTTGTTATCGTTACGATATCCGATAAATTCTCGTATCCTATAGTGGCATTAAGTTCGTTTTTTATGTGCAATAAAGTTTAAAATAAATAAATATAATCATCCACATTTTATATATCTATAAGCGTAAGCGTCATTATAGACCTGTGAACTAAATCAATGCGTAAGTGATTTGTCATTAGCGGGTCATTCCGGGTATCCCATTCTGACCACTTCTGACCATCTCAATGACAAATGCGGTCTGCCCCAACCTTGGTCTACGTACTCGTATAAAAAGTTAATTGAACTTGTAAAAAACTAAATTGTTCTTTGATTGATTAATTGGAAATCAAAAATTGTTTAAAGTACACCGGAATTTGACGCAGGTTAGTGGGGGGTAGGTACCTATTGCTAACTGCGTGGTGGGGGAACTAAACGCTATATTTTCAGTCATTTAACGTGGGGAAAAATGAGAAATGAATGCGTTTGGGAAATTTTCTGTTTTTATTCGTCCTTATAATTCGAAATTAAATACACGTATAGGTATATAAATGCGCCGTACGAAATAAAACGATCACATTTTTTTTTTACTAGTGCATCCTGAAAGCCTGCCACGAAAATCTAAAATCCAAATTTCGTTAACTGCCTCTTTATCACCCGAAATATATATTTTCGCTCTTCACGGTAGGCACAGAATCTGCAAAATATTTGAATTTTAACACCAATATAAAAATTAACTACACGTTAAACATACCTGCCTACTAATAGCAAGTAATATAATATTGCTAACATCCTAAAACCAAACCTTTTCCTTATATCTCCCGACAAATCCCAACAAGCCACACCATCTGTCCCCACACGCATCTCAAGGGACAAATCCCATGTGTATCTCATTAACGGGACCCATGTACCAAAATGGGCGCTAGGCGATGAAAAATGGCCCTCTATCGAAAAAACCCATCGAGTCCTGTTAACTTGTTAAGGGTCAGTACCCTCAGGGATGAATGACCCATTTAGGCCGAATGAGGTCAAGTTTTTTTAGTCTATGGCCGAGATAATAGGGTGCGTTAGATTGTCCATGGGAGCTTATTATCCAAGGATACAAATGAGAGAGATTAAAATATGTTTATGTTTTTTATTTGAGTCAACGGTACTTGTTTGAGGCTTTCGATGGGCATTTCTGATATATTTTTGTTAATGTTCTGCTGTTACGGGTAATTTTACAAGGAGGACCTAAACCTTAATGTTATAAAGAAATAGGTATGTATAGGTATTATTTAACCTTATAAACTTATATATCGGGTGTCCCTAAAACCAATGCCAAGACTTAGGGCCACTTGCACCATTCACTAACCCGGGGTTAACCGGTTAAACCTGGAGTTACCATGGTTACCAGTACAATTTGGCACTGGGTTAACGGTTTAACCGGTTAACCCCGGGTTACAGGGATGGTGCAAGTGGCGCTTAAAGGGCTTATAGAACAACAGGTGATGGGCTACAAGATTAAGCAAATTGACCCAGATGAGATATCTGCACGGAGTGAAACATGTCGTGCGTTTTTCGACTTCAAATAAGTGAGTGACCCGTTCTATATATATTTAATATGTCTACTGTTATTAAAATATCTGCACTTTTATATACCTTTTATAACCAGGATTCTTCTAAAAGTGCCGATATATAAAAAACCGGGCAAGTGTAAGTCGGACTCACGCACGAAGGGTTCCGTACCATAATGCAAAAAACGGCAAAAAAAAAAACGGTCACCCATCCAAGTACTGACCCCACCCGACGTTGCTTAACTTCGGTCAAAAATCACGTTTGTTGTATGGGAGCCCCACTTACATCTTTATTTTATTCTGTTTTTAGTATTTGTTGTTATACAGCAACAGAAATACATGATCTGTGAAAATTTCAACTGCCTAGCTATCACGGTTCATGAGATACAGCCTGGTGACAGACGGACGGACGGACGGACGGACGGACGGACGGACGGACGGACGGACGGACGGACGGACGGACGGACAGCGGAGTCTTAGTAATAGGGTCCCGTTTTTACCCTTTGGGTACGGAACCCTAAAAAATGAGATTTTCATTAAGTGTAAATTTGCTTAATCTTGTAGACCATCAGCTATTCTGTAAGCCCTTAATACTCGTACTTGGCGTTAGTTTTAGGGACAGTCTGTAATCCCTGTATAAATATATTTCATTGTTTAGATTGGGTATTAAAACGACATCTCCTGCGTATGAATTTAGTAATTCACGGGAGTAATTACCCAGGTTCATAACTAATATAGTAGGTAGATGTAGTGCAGGGACGCCCGGCCGGAAACAGGCGGGCTGTCGGTCGCTTGTTGCATTAATTCAGCCCAATTCCCTGGAGGGTAGCCGTGATATCAAACATTTGCAGAAAACGAAACGCTATTGCCTCTCTTATCAGCTTATCACTTCTGTTTCTCTGCGAACGATTGTCAACTTGGCTAGACCCCTAGAGGTGGAGCTGCAGGTTACTGTCCCAGCGGCATTCCCACACTATTCTCCTCAATTCTTGTTCTCCTGCAGAACAATAGGACATCTTAATATAGTAGATAAGATACGTTATCAATTTGTTTGTAACATAACGCGACTTCTTCAACTAAAAATAATAAAAATATACGTTACATTTAGTGTTGGTGACCTGAAGGGCTAATATCAAAACTTACGCCACGCGTTTAAGCTAGACCATTCAAAAGCATGGAACCTCATGACGAATTATTATTACCAGTCTTGGATTCAATATATAGTGGGAGGAGTTTAAGTTTTCGTGAATAGATGGCCTGTTTTGATTCAATGACTTCAAACATTTGCGTACTGTAACTATCCATTATTCATCGGCGCATATAAGATGCTTCTGAGGAAAAGGATATACCTACTAGTAAGTACATTATTGTTTTAAGAAAATTGCAAGAAAATTAATGCAAGTGGGGAACAAATCAGATTACTATTCAATATATTTTGATTTGTGTTTTTGAAGTAAAAACTTCTTTAGCGGCGCTGAGCACTTTTTGTGATGGGGAAAAAATGTTAAACTCGCGACAGGTCACGTGACCGTAAGATTCGTAAGACGGTCACGTGACCTGATTGAAAAACTGTTACAATGTCATTGAGTTTTCACTTCTGCCGGCACTCCCGGAGTGCAACCCGTTGTTTTTTAACAATCATCATCATCTCAGCCGAAAGACGTCCACTGCTGGACAATGGTGTTTTTTATATCATTTGATATTTACCACTAAACATCGTGAGGAAACCTGCATGAGCGACGGCTCACAAAACGGATGAACCGATATAATGCAGCTTTTTAGTAGGAAGTATTGTCTATCAAGATAATTCTTTACTATGCCTGGCTACGTTTGGTCGAAATGTGTAAGAATTAATTTTAAATTATATATTTATTATAAACTAGCAACATAGTGGGTGCCGCAACGTAAACGCCGGAGTGCTCGTCCTAGGAGGAGATGGCGGGACGACCTGGATGCATTTTCTCAGTAACTGAACGGATACTGCACTTAATCGGGAAGATTGGGATTCTACGGGGGGAGCCTTTTGCCCAGCAGTGGGACACTTTATAGGCTTTAAATAAATAATATATTAGAGCGTTTCTTTTATTTTTTGCCATTTTTATATATTGTGACCTTTTTTTGCCACTTTTGTGTTATTTCCAGTCAGGATCGCGAGCGCTTTTCATCCTTATAGGAGAAAAAAAGTGTCCTAAAATTTCGATACATTTTACAAACTTCCCTTTTTGTTACCGCCATACAAAGTATATGGGAAAATGGTAACACAATAGGAAAAAACTCTGGGACATTTTTTTATCCCATTACGATCGAAAGAGCTCGTGATTCTGAGTAGAAATACACAAAAGTGGCAAAAAAGGTCACAATATATAAAAATGCCAAAAAATAAAAGAAACGCTCATTAAAATAAAAAATCCCCTACGCACAAAAATGCCTTAAAGCATTCTGGAAAAGAGCTGATACTCTGCAAACTGCTGGATCGATTTGTAGGAAACGAGCTTCATTCATGCGAATCATCGGTCCATCCATTTGAGAGGACACACAGACACAGACAGACAGATAGACATTGGCGCCGAGCATATAACACCTCTCTTCTTGCTTTGGGGATTAAAAATTAACCCCCTTATTCATAAACGCGCTACAAACCTCGTCAATTAGCTAGTAATCGGTTGTCCTTATCTGTCATTTTTGACTTATGTATTTGTAAAGGGATAAAACATAATTTAACTAAATCAGGCCCGTAAAGTTTTAGGAATAAGGGGGTAAATGAATAAACAGTGTAATTTATTAAAACCAAAACCATAATTAATAACAAACAATAAAATGTTACCTAAAATTATAACTACCTAATAGTTAGTGTTGACACAGCAGTGGCATGTCAGTAAACATACATTTACAGAAGTACCTTGATGTACAACATAAATTAATGAGTAACTTCGTATATTATTCAAATGTACACATATATGCGTTGTTTTGATGTTAAAGTGTTATACCAGATTATACTATGCAAAAGACTCGCCACTTGCATTGTACAATTTACATACACGCTTCATATGATTTCATACAAAAGTATGAAATGACAGTCATGTATTCGAACCGGATCATGTCGTATTCTGTAATAGAACTTAAAAGAGCATATCGCATGTATAACACGTTTCTAGGCTAATAGAGATAAAATATTGAAATGTATGTACTGACTATTACAGAAGCGTTTATGGCTTATATTAGTTACTTACCTAGTTCGTTCTTTTTTAGCGTTCCGTACCCAAAGGGTAAAAACGGGACCCTATTACTAAGACTCCGCTGTCCGTCTGTCAGTGTTAAAAGTGACATTTTTTCAAACAAAAACGTTACTTTTGACAGTGACACATCTAATCCATATCGTATCTAGACGTAATATTTGACCTATCTTAAAGTTCGGATAGGGCCGATTTTACCTAAGAAATTGACATATATAGCACACAGCCTATTTTCATCAACAATAGAATTCATAGAACAACTTCTCTAAAACAATTTCAATTTCATCGTAACATTTTCTCACAATTTTGTTGATTCGTTCGAAATCCGTAGTTTTACGACTGACCTCATAAACCAGGGGCAAAGTTCACAGGATGCCACGCCATGGACCAGGATGACATAAATTATAGAGCTATAGCACCATTCGAACCGTAGAATGGGGAAAATACTCGGTTTGGGTACTTAATTTTAGGTAAATAGTACCTAATACTTTACAGGGGCCGATTGCATAACAAACTACAACTAATATTACAAGCGGAACTCCTTATTTAATAAGTGAAATTAGAAAAGGAGTTCCGCTTGTAATATTAGTTGTAGTTTGTTATGCAATCGGCCCCTGGTAGTTATTTACATGATATCATCTCGTGCCTTGATAACAAGGCGAATCTATCCTTACCCGCCACAGTCTTGTTTCATTTTTACTTTTCTTTTGCATAATAAATTGATTTTATTGCCCATTGGGTAAATATCTATTACTCAAGAATCATATCAATCATATTGTAAATAATTTATGCTAGTTTGAAAAAAGTATCCTTTTTGATACATACATGGGCTCAAAAGTAACTCATATCTTAAGCCGACCACTGACTAACAGTCCGCCGGACGATATCGGCCGGTTAGTTGTTCGGAACTGTCAAATTTGTGTTCTAACTGACAGTGGCCTATTTTATAAAGCTACAAGCAAAGAGAATAGATAGTATAGAGGGGTCCTGTCATAGTAAATTTTGTAGTCACAGTAAATTTACTGCCATCTATCGACACACGACTAAAACTCAAAATGAAAACGTATAAAACTATCGAAAAAATTTATATATACATGGATAAATGATTTTATTATTTTTATATCATTTTGACCCATGTTCATTCACTGATGTGATGTGACACATGACCTATGTGTTAAAATTGTTAAATATAAAACGGTGTTCGCAACGCCATCTAGCCGACCATAGGCTAAAGGTGTGTGCGCCATCTATCTGAGAATGACTTTTTCTTAGACTTTATTCATCTTATACGGAGTTAAATATGTCTTTGCTACAAGTTACAATTTACAAACGGAAGTCTCGTTCTAACACATAGGGTTAGAAAGAGACTTCCGCTTGTAAATTGTGACTTGTAGCTTTATAAAATAGGCCACAGGCCGTAGTCAGTGGTCGGCTTTATACAGGTACCAATGAATATTAGGGAAAAAATTAAAAGACACGTTATTAAATCAATTATAATATAACCGAACTATATATAGTTGCATAATATGTATGTACATATACAAATATTATGTATTCAAGGGTACTAAGCTAATATAGACGGTCAAGCAAATCCTGTCAGTAGAAAAAGGCGCGAAATTCAAATTTTCTATGGGACAATAATATCCTTTCGCGCCTACATTTTTCAAATTTGCCGCCTTTTTCTACTGACAAGATCTGCTTGCCCAGTATAGTTTTACAAATACAAATACAAATACTTTATTGAGTAAAGTATAGTATAGTATTGAATGGTTGTTCTTAGACTAAGAATGTATATAGACTAGTGGTTTACAAATGCCTGAACTAGGATTCCTTGTGTTTCAGGCAGCGAAGGACAATATTAATTAATTTTTATTTTTTAATATTACTATAATATTAAATTACAGACTGTACATAGATTTAAAATTATTACGAAACTCAATTACCAGGTACATATTAGAGACATAAATAGATAGTGTCAATAATCATATTTAAAACTTTCGCGTTTTGAACACATATTTACTCACATTTATAGACGGGGACGGAGGACGGGACAGGACGGGCTGTGTCGAAACGTCGGTAAATAAAGGTAATAAAATAAATTCGCGATAGACCCGTCTATAAATGTGAGTTAATAGTGTCAACTGTCATGTACCTACAGATTATAGATAATTAAGTGTATATTTTAAGCGAGATCGTCAATTACGAGTAGGTAATCTAACACTCGTAAATCACGCACAAGATAAACTTACTTCATGAAGCATTTTTCGAGTTTTCCATACATAAACATGTTTCTGTACTAATATTGTATCAGGAAGAGCATTACCATGTTTATCTAAAACATGCATAACAAAGGACTCGTACAAACATTAGGCCGGCCGTGTCCGATCCGATGGAGTACCGAGAGTACATACGACGGCAATTTAAACACGGCAGTAAGTACTTGTGAACTGCCCTGACGACTCCAAGTTTAGGGGAGCAATGACCTATATCCTAGCCGGCCATTCACACCCAAAAACGCGCCAAGAACCCAACTCGTAAAAAACAATTCTATACTCTATTTTCCAAACAATAAAACACACTTCTAATCATAGACTATAGACTAAATACGCGTGTAAAAAAGACTTACGTAATTTTCCCGCCAAAAGCAATTTGACTTCTATCCCGAACAAGTGCGTTCGAAAATTAAATTTGAAATTTTTGAATCAGAGACGTTTTTCCACTGTTAAACGCGGTGAAGTTTATGTTTTTTAAGAATTTATACCCGATGTGGTGGTGCGTTGGTTATTTTTAAGCCATCCCGAAACTTTATTACATACTCTTACGTAATTAATAGTTTTTATTGGACCGGTAAGGACTAAAACCGCCTGATTTTAAGGCTAGCTGTTTGGGGAATGTAGAAACATTGAAGCTCCAAGTATGGCTGATAATATTTTTCAATTAACTAGATAGGAGATAAAAATGATGGCATAGGGTGGATCGACTCCGTATTCTGCTGTTTCGTATTATGTGAAAATTAAGTGGGATCAGGATCACAATGTGTTTAAGGTTCAATCTAACAAATTCTGCAAACTGTGACAGATTTCC
Organism: Cydia splendana; assembly: GCF_910591565.1. NCBI lineage: Eukaryota > Metazoa > Arthropoda > Insecta > Lepidoptera > Tortricidae > Cydia > Cydia splendana. The sequence goes on along the minus strand of NC_085980.1, from coordinate 5,586,113 downwards.
AGAACCTGCGTTTGTCCATGTTTTGTCATTTTTGTTTTATTTTGCCACAAAGGACCTCTTTCAATGTTAGTAATCAATGTCCCTCCCCTGGACTCTTCAAAAAAGTCAATGCGTAGTATTTCATTTAAAAAACATGTGTCTATACCACGTCTGAATATGTTGGCAAATTATGCAACAGGGGAGATACGACAGGAAACAGACTTATTCATGAAATTTAATAAGATATAAAATTATAATTATTTTTAGTAAATTACCTAATAAATTATGTAACCTATGCACAAAGTAAAGGTAAAGTAAAAATAAAGTTGAGTATTTAAATACATGATTAAGACATACCTATAACTGACCAGGGGAAAGACCATAGTTAATAGTAAGAAAAAAGTGACTTTTAAGGTACATTTTAAGAAGGTATTAAAATTTATTCTCAAAATAAGTATGCGTTTAATCGCCTGCGTTTCGCATAATGCCTACGGTTTCGCAGGCAGGTGTATGGTGCAATTTTACCAATATTAATAAACACTTGGTGCGACCATTAACATTGTATGGTTGAGGATAAGGTATTAAGTGAAAGACGAGTTAATAATTAGGACTTTCAATCTTCATAGACGATTGTTTTAAGATAGCGGCTTCACAGCCACCAAGCGCCTTTTAACAAGATGTTACGGCTCGCAATAATGAATAGCATCAGGCTTTACTTTGCGGAAATCCATATTAATTAAAACCAAAATATTTCTTTGCTAATCCGCAAAAAGATAACGTGCTAATCAACCAGTGCTAACCCGTTATACTTACTTGCGTATTTTTTACATGCAATTAATGTTCCCACCCTCCCACCGCAAAAATAAATACGCAAATAAATATAACAAACCACCACCAAAAGAACAATACTCGACACGTGTTTCTCCTCTCTACGAGGCATATATCTTCAGGAGATGTTGACGGTCTGATTCCCGGCAACCCCACCAACACCACGTCAACTGCCAACACCAGACCGTCCACTTACGTTATCAGTCCTTAGTTTTTACTGGTCTCTGTTTAAGCCAAGTGTATGCAAAGTATGGTAATTTGGCAAGCTGTATGCGTTAACGTCACAGATCTACGACAGTTAATAACTTTGGCTTGCATTAAATAGATAATCTTAATGTTGCAATATATTCTGTTTTTATAATGGCGTCGTCAGCGATCTTGCAACTGATGCAAGTTGCGAAGAGTTCCGGGTTCGAGTCCCAACCGAGACTGTCTGTTTGAGCCTTTAGTATTTAAGAGGTAATCAACATGTTGAAAAATTTCGAGCCACTCCAGAACCTTGCCACAGTAGCAAAAACCAAAATAATAATAGTTATTTACGATACAAGTGCGGAAAGTAGGAAATTCGCACTATTCGCAGCGAGTGGCCATAATTAAAACACGACTGAAGTTGACTGAGTTGGGTTGGGTGGTTTTACAGTACCTAATATTGAATATCTATATACATACTAGACGGGCCCGCAGCTCCGCTCGCGTAAACGAAATAAAGAGTGTGTCAACCCTGCCAGGGTTCATAACGGTGATAGGGATTTCTTATTTGTACCCGTTATTTGGATAACTTAATACGCAAAATATCTGAAAAAAATTATGTGATTTGATAAAAGGCAAAATTATACTTTTTCATCTACGTAGTTATTTATTTAAAACTCGTTTCAACATAAAATTATTATTTATTTTTATAAGCCTAATTGCAAAAACGTTCATTAGATTAATATCCGCCTTAAGACGAATATGGACGACCACCGCCCATACATCGCCTTTTGGTACAAACGTACGTACTCCCCATTTCCCTTTCTGAATACTAACATTACTTACTACGGTTATGTGAATCCTGGCCTCCGAGAAAAGACAAAACAAAACACACCATGTTTCTCGGTCTTGCGATAGCTCTCGCCAGTCCCCATGGCCGAGGATAAGCAGATCTCGAGCAACTACGTCGTTCCAGCGGTAGGTACCTATGACGTCCAATTGGGCGTCTCCCATTTCGTTGTCCCAAGTACGCTATCGTCACGGCACGATCCTCTCCCATTCTCTCTAAATGTCCGAGCCAATGTAAGCTTAGCCACTTTTGTCTCTCAGTATTCCGCCAGTATATCGGAACACATCCTTATTTCTATAGCAACAGAGTTATATTACTATATTCGGCCGACTGCTGACTGTACGTTTGCTTATTTTCACCAGGTCGTTTCGCTCAAAAATATCTGAACATGCACTTAAATTTTATCTACCTACATTATAACTTGCTATCAACTTTGTATTTTTGGCCCATCTCGGCAGCCCGGTGCCCGGACGAATTTGTTTGCCGAAGCTGTGAAAGTAAATCTGAATAACATAACTCAAAAAGAAATTTAAAACAACAAAATACAAATTACTATTGATATTGATAAGTCATTATCAGTCATTATATGGCATGTCACTCGTATGGGCATAAACTAAGGTAAAAGGTTGAGGTTGACAGCACTTTTTATTTTACTTCGAGTAAAAAAGGCCGAAATCACTGCATACCAACATAACAAACACAATTTTGGTTATTTGAAGTTCGAAACGAAACCAACCGAGAGTTTCCGAAAATAGCCGATAGTCGTAAAATGAAGAATGTTATGAAAATTTCTTTTGCTTATTGTAAATTAAATACGCATCGAAAGCGATAGTTTTTATGCTCTAGTTATATTCTCATACTTAGATAATAGATTAGAACAGTTTTTTCTTATCATACGTGCGTCGTATTTGAGAAACGTGTCAAAAACTTTTTTAGAAATTTGTAAGGCGCCATCTCGCTTCTTCCCTCGTTTTTTATCCCGTTCTGGTTTTTCAATTTTATATATATGATGATGATAGTGGCACAGTCGCTTACCAAATCTATGTGAAGTTAAATAGAACATAGAACTGACTACTAGGACTGTGTGCTGTGTGTATGGATAGTTTATAGGGTAAATCCCAGATGTGACGCCCTGCTGACGTAGTGTCCTAGGTCTCATGTTGCCCTAGTGTAATGCTAAACTCCCACGTTTCTCATACACGCTTTAAATTGCAGATCAATTGTCCAATCTGTCTACTTTTTTATAGGAGGCACACGAGCTGACGGATCGCATGATGGTAGGCAAGTACCGTCGCCCACCACATGAACGTCAATGCACACCAGACCTTGAAGGTTTGAAGATCGTATCGGTCAGAACCCCAGACGACAGTTCATTCCACGGTTTAGGTGACAGTTCAAACTGATATCTTGATAAGGTGGTGGTACTGGTGCTCGACGCGGTCCCAGTACATGTCATCTTGAAACTTAAGTCATTGTCAATAGAGGTGACAGCAGGGTGTCATCTATTGGGCATTAGCATGTCGAGCACTAGTACCACCACCTTATTGATTTTGGTTTTGATATTCGCAGAATTCTGAAATGTAGGTTTAGGGGACAATAGGATCACTTTAGTTTCGCCTGTCTGTGCCTAGGCTATGACTGTAACTCATGAACTAGGTTTCACAATCGAAATCTACTAAAACGTTGTAGAATTTGTTACCAATTTGGTAGGTGAAAAGAGATCTCTGCCGAGAACAATTGAATACAGAAGGAGAAACATATTGGGGCACCTGATACGTCACGATACTTACATAAAGTCTATAATTGAAAGCAGAATAGAAAAACAGAGAGGCAGAGGAAGACCGAGACGTGCATATATTGACCAGACCAAAGAGAAAAAAACGTAGTGACGTATCAGGAGCTCAAAACAGTGGCAGAGAGAAGAACGGAATGGAGATTACTCCACCGACAAGAGCCAGGCTCTTAAGAATTATGATGATGATGATGAACAATTCCTAGGTAACGTCATTGAAACCTATCACCAACGGTGTTATGTATGCAACTGTTAATTACCATCTTGGGAGCCGAGACAAACGCCACCAGCATAGCACAGCTATCCACGCAAAAAACTAATTAGAAAACAAGATGCAATTTTCATTCTCACGATCCCGCCACACCACCATGTATTTCTACAAAGACTTATCAGTCATATTTTAGTAATGACATATGGCCTTTTTATTTTAAAATCACACGTGAGGCAAAAACCTATGCCGTTATACGCGGAAATGCGGTGTGATGCATTAAAAAAACTTTTTTCTGGCACCAAATGCGTGAGGCAATGTTATATGTGTCGGCGGTCAAAAGTGGAACTAAAATCAAACTGCATCATACTCGGTTTACGTTAGACGCTATAATTATAAGCAAAGCGTTGGTGGATTTAATGAAAGTTATTTTTAATTTCAGTTCAGACTTCAGATTTAATGAAAGATTTTTACATTATTTTTCCTTTTTTTTATTGTTTTAAGGTCTTCCCCCTATGCTGTGAAGTCTCCGCGGTTTTACAAGTTGACAGTCTGAAATACGTCTCGACACAGATTTTCTAAGAAAATACATTAATATTGTGACCTAAATTTGACATATAATGAAAATTTTATTTATTGTTAGAATAAAACTACCCTAAAACCCTACCCTTACCCTTACCCCCTTATACCCTTAGCGATACTATTGTCTAAAGAGTATTTAAAATTAAAGAATTATCCATAGAAAATTATTATAGCAAAACTAAAACGCCACCACGGACCGCAAAGTTAAGTTTGTAGGAACCAAATGGGCCGAACACATTTCACACCCGGAAACTACTTTTTGCCTTTAGCGGTGTTTTGGTTGTTTCTTTTAGACAGTTACGATTTGACCGAATCTAACGCAATATAAATAAATTTGCTTTTCTGTAGATGCGAAGAGATTCAAAATTGTACTGATTTTTTGTATAAAGAGCGTAGCCTTTTGCATACTAAACAGACAAGATTCACAAACTTTAAAAAAATCGGACAAGTGCGAGTCGGGCTCGCCTACCGAGGGTTCCGTACTTTTTAGTATTTGTAGTTATAGGGGCAACATAAATACATCATCTGTGAAAATTTTACCTGTCTAGCTATCACGGTTCATGAGATACAGCCTGGTGACAGACAGACAGACAGAAGGAGAGAGGAGTCTTAGTAATAGGGTCCCGTTTTTTTTACCCCTTGGGTACGGAACCCTAATAACTTATATTTGTTCCCTAGCTGTATTTATTTCTTGTTCAGTTCCATGTTTTCACGAACGGGCACTTTTTTAGATTCCGAATCAAATGCCTTTTTTGACAAACGATAGCATATCCTATCACACCTTGAGCCGATCTATAAATCATAGTATAACGGTCCGTTTAATTTTTTGGCGCATCTCGGAGCCGCGATGTTATCGGCGCGTGCGCAGAGTGATTAACGACGCGCAGATAGCAGATGATTTTTGGAAACGATCGGTTTTTTAATCGGATGCGACTAGGATAGCATTTTTATAAAGTTTTAGATAGTTATGATCATTACATTATGAATTATGATTTCATTGCTAAAAATATTAATATAAATTATTCATACGTTTTGAAATTATTTTAATGAACTACCTACCATGTAGGTACCTTTTCGAACACCTACTAACAATGTGTGTAAATTGCGTCACGAAAATGATTTTTTAGTATTCAAGATTTTTATTATTGTATACCTATACACGGTGGAACATTTCTAGAGACTGAGCTGAAAGGATAATGTTATCTAAGTGATCTACAATCGAGTTATTATAATCGTAAAGCTGAAGTAACAAGTAAAACAAAATCACTAAAATGAAATATTTTTATATCAGTGACAACCCTACAAAGATATTAACATTTGGCTACTATTTAACTGATCACCAGATTTAGTAAACTTTAATACCAAAAAAATCTACTTTACCACCCTAAAATAATAAATGATCACCAAAATTATAACACCATTTTAATGTCAAATGATTACCAATTTTATTACATTTTACTATCCTATTAAAGGAAATGACACCAAACTAATCATTATTAACCCAAAAATTGTAAATGATTACCAAATTTCAAACCCCATTTTAATGTGAAATGATATCCAAATTTTTACATCTTGCTATCCTATTAAATAAAATGACACCAAAATAATCATTGTAAACCCAAAAATAGTAAATGACCACCAAAATTAGAACTCCATTTTAATGTAAAATTATAACAAATGTTTAATTCCTGCTATCCTATTAAAGCAAATGACTCCAAAATAATAATTGTAAACCCAAAAATAGTAAATGACCACCAAAATTGTAACCACATTTTAAATAAAATGTGCAAATATGTAATATATTCGCTATCCTATTAAATTAATTAATCCACTTCGTCATCTTTTTCTTAGCATTTCATTTCTGTAACAGTCGCAGTTCTAACCTAACACCTAACCCACTTTTTAGTAGCATTTCGTTTCTGTATGGGTCGCAGTTCAAACCTAACCTAACCCACTTTTCTAATAACATTTCGTTTCTGTATGGGTCGCAGTTCAAACCTAACCTAACCCACTTTTCTAGTAGCATTTCGTTTCTGTAAGGGTCGCAGTTCAAACCTAACCTAACCCACTTTTCTAGTAGTATTTCGTTTCTGTAAGGGTCGCAGTTCAAACCTAACCTAACCCACTTTTCTAGTGCCATTTCTTTTCTGTAAGGGTCGCAGTTCAAACCTAACCTAACCCACTTTTCTAGTTCCATTTCTTTTCTGTAAGGGTCGCAGTTCAAACCTAACCTAACCTACTTTTCTAGCAGCATTTCTTTTCTCTAAGGGTCGCAGTTCAAACCTAACCTAACCCACTTTTCTAATAGCATTTCGTTTCTGTAAGGGTCGCAGTTCAAACCTAACCTAACTCACTTTTCTAGTAGCATTTCTTTTCTGTAAGGGTCGCAGTTCAAACCTAACTTAACCCACTTTTCTAGCAGCATTTCTTTTCTGTAAGGGTCGCAGTTCAAAGCTAACCTACCCCACTTTTCTAGTAGCATTTCTTTTCTGTAAAGATCGCAGTTCAACCCTAACCTAACCCACTTTTCTAGTAGCATTTCGTTTCTGTAAGGGTCGCAGTGCTAACCTAACCCACTTAACTGATAGCAGTTCAAACCTAACCTAACCTACTTTTCTAGTAACATTTCAGTATGCTACTCGAAAAGTAGGTTAGGTTAGGTAGGTATGCGGTGCAGGGTACGGGGGGTTGAGCGGGAGGGGCTAGTAATCTTGGCATCATTTTACTTTATTTGGTAATATGTATACATTTTTTGGTAATCATAGTGGTTTTTTTAGGTGAAAATATCGCATTAATTTGGTCTTCAAGATTTGGTGATCATTAATGATTTTTGGTGATCATTCAATATATTTGGTATTCGAATACAATTTGAAGTGCAGTCGTAATTAAAACGGTGGTACTTTTGTAATTTTAGGCCTTATTTTTTTGGTGTTCAGTAAGTTTTTTTGGTAAGCGTGTTTTTTTTATTTAGGGTACCAAAGTATTTTTTGGTGGTCATTATATTTGTAGCCTTAACATTTTAAATTGACACATGTCATGTCATACTATAGGATCTACTTGCTAGGGTTGAAACATAAAGATTTTTGCACTCATGTTTAACAAACTGTATCTCTAAAACGGTTAGAAATATTAACGTGATTAATAAGTGAAAAATAAAGTACGTAGCCTAAACAATTCCCCGTTTGCGTAAAAGTCCTTCGTTCTGTTCCACCCGACATATATGTCAGTTCGTAGGTATGTATGTTATGTTCGTGTCTTAGTTGCCTGAAAATAAATGCTTTGACTGTTTGATTGATTGATTGAAAGTTTTATGGAATATTGAATGTTCTGAAATAAAGGATTTTTTATAAATGTTATATTATTTTTGTACGGCATTATGAACTGAACTACGTTATAGAGACACAGTAATTTTGACAAGTATACTCTGGCAAACCAACTTTCTCAGTAAAGAAAGGCGTAAAATTCAATTTGTATGGGAAATGGATCTACATTTTCCAAATTTGACGCCTTGCCAGAGTATAATTTTCAATATTTTGATTCTATTAAATGGAGCATGCATTTACGTACATATTTTTTAATGCGGCACTAAATTTTATTAAATAGGTAACATTTTTATTTGATTTATATATAAAGTAATAGACACTTTTCATACATATAGATTCAAGAAATTAATTTAAATTGATCCTTGACATATAAAACTTAAGTAGACTCTGTATTTATAAACATTAAACAGTATAATAGTTTTAAGGATTTCATTTACTTACCTAATTTTTAAAAGACCGATCTAATTGACCGAAGCGTCAGCGAAGGTCTCCGTTTTAACTAGGGCAAAATGCTTTCGTATGATTCTCGTGAAAAATTTATGACTAGATTATATGATTAAGTTTTGTTTGTCGATCCAGTTTTTAGTAATTTTTCAAAATGCTGGGAATTGACATACCTAAAGGACTTAAGCACCAAAGGGTTTATGGCGCTTAAGACCATTGTGAGTTCATTGTGAGTTCACTGTGATGATGAACAACAAAGAACTAAGTATTTTTCACTTTTACGCTTTTACATTTTCTAAGCTTATTGCGAGGTCTACAACTCACAGAGCCACTAGTAGGTAATACATAATTGTATCAGACAGATTTTTTAAATTATTTTTGGTGGTATGTATCTTAATTAATCCTAGATCCTTTCTCGATATAAAACTTAGTAAAATATGGATCATTCCATAATTTTACAAAAGTCATAAATGTCGAAACTGAATGACATTCCTAGGAATATTCCTACAATTGCACTAACCACATTCATTACTAATCTCACAACACTATCATAACCTGATCCATATGTTCATACCAGATATAAGGCAGTCATAGTTTGCCTTATACTGGAAAGGCGTGGCAAAGAAGTGTATCGTCGTAGTTAATATACGTGGAGTTTCATTACAATAACTTACCTAGCATAGGCCTTAAGTATATCCAGTATAAGTAGACTCATAAATTCCTTACAGCTGTTACCAATCTCGTGGTCATATTACTGGTTACTGTTTCGCCTGCACTCGCCCGATTCAACAGGATTAGTCAACTGCTAGTTTTTAACGCCATCTAGCCGCCGCCGTGGGAACTCCTACGCTTCTATGTGACCCTGGTACTCGAGACTTAGTTAAGTCTGGCTTTAATCCGAGTTTAACGACTCCGTTTTGACGTAGATTATGCACATACCAATTTGATCCGTAATCTACGCACGATAAGAGGTAATTTTGTTTGCATAACCGCTAAAGACCATTCAAACAATATTTAACGAGATCACATGCCATTATAGACCTTACTGTCATATTGTTAAAGTACGTATCGATAAATATACAAAATGTAAAACACCTTGCCGAATTTATGTTAGCCTAGTACTTTTGAGCAAAATATTTCATTTGTTCGAGGAAAAAAGACACTTCTAACCGAGCGACTACGGACGTATTTAATCGTCTGACTGAACACTACCTCATGGTTTTTGACGTGATCGTCTTATAAAATTATCAATTTATTTTTTAGCATGCACGAAAAAGTGTCACGTTGTGGACATATCTTCATGGTAACGTTGTGGACGGATCTCCATCTCCAACGTTACTCCATGGTTACGGTCACGTTTTATGACGTTATCACGCAAAATTATCGTCCGTAAACCGACTTTACATCCAACCATATTTTTTTTATTGTAATAGTAAAGTTTGGCCTCACCAAACGTCACCGATAATTGCATGGGATTTCCTACTTATAGTTCGTTTTTAAGCATTAGAAAAAAGGTAAGCAATCTTGACGTGTCTTTTTATTGAAAAACACCTTTGAAAAAGAAGTCACGGCAAATATGTAACAATTATGAATCATATACGATTATTTACATTATTTTGCTTTCATAAGTAATAATTACTGATTTTTAAAAACCATTTTGCAATTAAAAGACAAGTCAAGATCGCGTATTCTTTCTCTAATGCTAAAAAACGAACTATAGCCAGTAATTATCTAAGCTCGCATGCTATTTTGTTCAAAGTCTGTAAAAGCCTTGTACATATATATATACCTATAGAAAGGGGCTATAAGAAACGATTTATCGTGAATATCGTGATAGTATTTCTTCCTTTCCCTAGTTTTATTTAATTCCACAATGGAATCATAACTTAAGACTAATTACAGGTGCTTAACTACGCTTAATTACGTTTTTTTGCAATACACCCTTTATTTCTTTGAGATCGACTCGAATGGCTAGCGCAACTATAAATCATTGATTTCGGAAACTGCCGTGAGATGGCACCACTACCTTAGAAACTTTGAGTAATAAAATAATTAGAAGTTAAAGTACCGATGCTTTTTATCTTATTTACCAATTCTCATGTACAATTTTATACACTACTTCAATAGTGAGTCATGTTTTGGATAAATTGAATATACTGAGAACAAATAATTTTAATATGATTACAATAAATTTAAACTTACCTCAATGGTGTCACAATATGACAGCTAAGACAGCTCCAAATAAATCCGTTTCCTTGTTTAACATTGCGTACAAAAAGTACAGTCAGGGTTAAAATATACATACCTAACAATATCATGCAACAGTCATATAAAGAGGATTCTTATAATTCGAGAATAGACGCTACAAAATGAGGCGCAGGCTAAACAATCAGAGGGCGCGAACGGCGCGAACCACGTTCGACGTGTTGCCTCGCTTTCACACTTAAATACGAATTTACAAGTGCGACAGAGAGGCAACACGTCGAACGTGGCAGTAGGCCCGCAGGCTACCTAATTCGAACGTACACTGACATCAGAATATGATATTTAGTTACAGCTGTAGTGCATAATTATTTTCGTATTTTCACGGAAACGTAGGTACCAACGTGCCTTGCTTTTCAGTCATAAAAAGTACTGATACTGACGTTCACTGAAGTGGCATGACAAATACGAACGTTTCCGAGAAAATACGAAGGAAAACAATTATGCAGTACAGCTGTATCGTGCTTCTCGCCCGCACCAGTACATGTACAGCGGTGGGGAGACACTCCTGACTTCGGGCAAATTCGGCTACATTCGGCTCAGCATTGCTCCGAGCAATTATTATAGGGGTGGCACCACTTGTCGTCCTTTAGCGTGCACGACCACAGGTAAGATAAGAAGAAGATAAGAATTTTGACAACCCTAAATAGCCGAAAGGGATAGTGCCATGCATTAGAAAGGGATAGGATAGGATTCGTCCCTGAGTCGCTGTCAAACTTCGGTTTTGTAGGAAGTATCCTTTCTATTATTTATTCTGTGCTTACAGACAAGTAGGCACGAGCGAGATGCCTCTCTATATTTACTACAAAATTCGACAACAAATCGCTTCTCAAGAACTTTTTTGATTAAATTACGAACTGTTACATAATTGTACCTACCCTCAATGCAAAATGGCGATTCGGATTCAAACTACAGCGGAATAACTGCAGCAGAATTGCAGCGCGACGTTACTGCCGACAGCATTGCTGCCGCAAAAATCAAAATTCAGAGCAGCAACCAGCAACATCGATTTTGACGAGAGCAATGCAATTAAGTAGCAAGAACTTTTTTGATTAAATTATGAACTGATAACTTTTGGGTACTACGTCGGTGGACAGCGTGGACGAACCATTAGCGAATGACGTAGTGAGTGTTGTGTGCAACCATCATTTGACAATAATGCCATAAACGAGGGTAGTTTCTCGCCTCCCCCTGCGGCCACCGGCGTACGCACCGAGCGCCGGTCCGTCACCGACAACGCAAGCTCCTGATGATACTCATCGGTGCGGAGTGAAACATGTCGAGCGTTTTTCGACTTAAAATACGTGAATGACCCGTTCTTAATATATTTAATAAATTATGAACTGTTTGTACATAATTGTACCCTGAATGCAACAATGACGGCTGTAGGTACTAACTGAATGCAAATGTCACGGGCGTCCGTAAATCGTAAAGTTTACGAGCAGATAATGATCGCTATTAAGATTTCCAGGCATTTCACGTGTTTAATCATGAGACAGACGAAAAAAACTGGTTTGTTTTTAGAATAGCTATAGCTACTGATTAAATAACAATGAGGGCAGACTATTTTCACGGAAACGTACGAACGTGTCTTACTATTTCAGTCAGTACTGAAGTTGACAAAAGTAGCACGGCAAATACGAGCGTTTCCGAGATAGTACGATGGAAAACAATTACGCACTACATCTGTATAGTACATTGTGTATTAAGGGCGGGAAATAAGAAATTACGAACGAGTGTCAATTTTAAGCCCGACGCGAAGCGAGGGCTTAAAATGTTCACGAGTTCGGAATTTCTTTACCGCCCGTGGCACACACAATGTTTTTCATCACACTTGTAAGGAAAAAAAGGAGAATTAATAAAAACAAACTTCTGTATAAAACACTTTTCCGCCCTAGGGCGAAAATTTCAATTTCCCGCCCGCAAGCCCTACGTGTAAATAAGTGTTTTTCATCACACTTGCTCGGAAAAGATTTTTTCCGCCCTAGGGCGAAAAGTTCAATTTCCCGCCCGCAAGCCCTACGTGTAAATACATCTTTTCCGAGCAAGTGTGATGAAAAAGTATATACAATACTACATACCTAATCACAAGTAAGTGATACTGAACCTGTCAACAGTGCTAGCAGCTGACCAGACACGTGGACGTACAACATCGGTTGTCCAAAGAATATGGTATTGAACAGAAAAAAGAACAGTTAAATGGCCAATACCGGTATTACTTCAGGAATTCGGGTATTGAGGAATCGGATCCAATATCGGATTACAATACCGAAATTGAGGATTGTCTGATATTGGATGCCCTAGTTTTCAAGTAAGACTTACGATTTAGGTATCAATTAAAACCAAGCATGGTAAATCATATTAATAAAAGGTCAAAATATACTTACATTGTGGTCCACCAACCTTCACAAATTTTACAAATGAATTACCCCCCGTGGTCTTCAATTATCAGTTCTTTCTTATCAGCTCCAACCATGTTTCAAGTACTCAATTAGGGTCAACCTGAGTGTACATAATGAAGACCTTAACCTGAACTTGATTACAATCAACCCTGCGCGCGCATAAAGTAGGATTATGTATGGCTGCACGCGCATTACCACTGAATACGTTTTTTTTATCCTGACTTGGGCTCTATACTTCTGGAGCGGTTGAGCGATCGAAGTAATGTGGAAATAAGTAGCCTGGGGATAATCCAAGACAGGGGTCTTGTACGTGGGGTTGTAGGGGGTGACGTAGGGACGTCACACTTGAATTTACTGCACTGTACGGTTACCATCAGTTAGTCAATGACATAAACGCTGTCGAGAACGTAATTTACTTTCTATACATCCCGTTTGCACTAATATGCGAGTGCGAGCGAGATGTATAGAAAGTAAATTACGTTCTCGACGGCGTTTATGTCAGTGACAAACTGATGGTAACCGTACTGAAGCACTACCACCAGTTTTAACATTGACATATTCACTCACGTTTAAGTAACTTACTTTCTATGCATCTCGCTCGTACTCACATATTAGTGCAAGCGAGATGTATAGAAAGTAATTTACGTAGACGCGAGCGTATCTGTCAATGTCAAAACTGGTGGTAACCGTACTGGAATACTACTATTGAGTTTGCACTCCAGCAAGCTCAGTTGACCGACTGTACTTGATCTGGGTGTGGTGATATATGTTAATAATATAGTCAGCCACGCAATATCGAAGATCGTACATTTTTTACTTCGAAAAATGGTCCATATGACAGACTTTTATCTGACACATATCACTGAAAATTATCCCTTCTGAATAAATATAGCTACCTACCTACCGCGCCCGCTGCTTTGAATATTACACAATACACAATTACCCGCTATAAAAAAAAGTTGTGATTGGCCAATAAAAGTTATGTACATATATAATTTGCTAAAATAAGATGATATAGTCAAACGTCTTGCGCGGCATTACAATTTTTGATGTTGTCAATATTCGCGCTGATGTACTACAGTTGAGTCGCTGGCCGCCTATTCTGTGCATCTTCTTGTTTTCGCGGTTGTTTTATCATCTATAGATATCCCTTCGTCAAAAGGATATCGCCAATTTTATCAACCTGCTCATTTACGAAAACAAGACTCGGATCCTTAACAATGCTAAAAAGTTGTCATCGCATCGACAAAAACCACAAATCATTATAATAAGACAGGCAAAAGATTGTAACACATTTATAATTGGCACAGGTGACTGTCTAATAGTTTTAAACCACGTTAAGTTTGCCGTTCTGCCGTTGTAAAATAGGTTTTATGTGGTTGAGATAAGGGTTGTTGTGGGCGGAGGGTGGAATAGCACATGCTACGGTAGGCGCACTGGTCGCAATTACTTTGAGCACATGTTTTAAGGCACGCGTCTGACCTAGGACAGAGGTGTGGAGTCGCTAGGTGCTTTATGTTTAAAACTTCTCGGTGTCAAAATAAGTAAAAAAACTGATACAAAAGTATATTATAGTAAAAAAAGACGAAATAGTCTACTCCACAGACGTCGCTGTAGGCAGTTGTCTCGTCAAAATCAGTCTTACACTTGTACTTACCTACTTATTACTCTTCATACCTAAGATGGACCTACCTAACCCTTAGGTATATTAAGTATACCTAAGAACAGCTGTAAAAAAGTAATGAATGCATTTATATTTGTATAATAAGTTTTTCTATTTTATTTTTCTTTATTTAGAAATTTAGATGAGGCAACAAGGCCCATATTACAAATACCTTGCAGACTAACATTACATAATTATGTATTTTATAAACATAAAACCAAACACTATTATGGTTATTATAGTTATTTGTACTCCATTATAGTTTATTATTATATTATGGTAAAAAAGACGAAATATGTAGGCTACTCCACAGACGCCGCTGTAGGCAGTTGTCTCGTCAAAATCAGTCTTACACCTGTGCTTCACCTGTGCTCGCATTTTCCGACCGTCCGTACTTCGCATTACCGTCTAATCGGGAATAATCATACGCTTCGGCCATCTACATGTTTTATGTAACAGCTTTTAATGGTCAGTTTCCTTTAAGTATACCTAAGTAATTTATAGTACCGACCTAAAACATATTTAAGTATGTTTACATTTTTTTTTATTGAATCGTACAGTCAGCTTCCTATAGTAGGTAGCATCCAAAGTATTCAAATAGTTCGGTACGCCATACAAATTATATGGTGTACCGAACTATTTGAATACCTACTTTGGATGCCTCCTACTATATGACGCTTACTGTGCCAATATTACTGGTGACTTCACCAAAGGTTAGTTATTATATTAAGTACTTAAATAGAAATGGTTGCACATGGCACGGTGTATTGGTTGAACATAACTTAAAGGATGACTCACGCTAGACCGGGCCGTGCCCGGGCCGAGGCGTCCGACATGTCATTTTCTATGACAGCTGATCGGTGATCACGTGGAGCTTTCCATACAAAATGAAAGCGCCGAAAGCTCCGGCCCGGCCCCGGCCCGGTCTAGCGTGAGTCATTCTTAATGATAATGATACTTTATGTACATTTACAGAAATGAAATAGGTACAGTGAGTTTTAGAAATAGGTGATACTGTTTATTATATAATACATTTACATAATTTTTTTTTGTATATTTAAGCTGTCCTTTCATGTAGGGGTTGCCATATGACAACATGGATTATCCTGACACATACGAGTATCACCCTAAAAGTTTTTGGCAAAAATTTCATTTTTGGTACATACTTTTATCGCTGACTGTACTTTTCTTACGACAGACAACTAATACTCATCGAGACAGTTCTAAAAAACCCTAACACAATTAGGTTGCGTTGTTTCATCACAGAGTTCCTATGGCCACCTCCTGTCTCCATCATCAGATGCTCGATGGTACCATAATATTGCATTATCATCCGATTTATACATGCATGCAAAATTTCAGCTCAATCGGAAACCGGGAAGTGGATCAAATTTAACTTGCAAGATTTGATTACAGACCGACAGACAACGGGACAGGTGAAAGTAAATAAAAGCTTGTAAGAATCCTGATATTTCCTGGATGGTCATTTCACCCAAAATATGTTTATTTTTCCAAAACCTTAACATTTATTTCTTCTTTAATTAGTTAATAATGCATTTTTGAATGGTCTCCTACTTGTTATTATTGTTTGCACTGTTGTTATTTCACTTCCACATTTCAGCATATAATAATCATATGACAGAAATTTTAATATTGTATAATAAGAATTCAAAACACATATATACCTACTTAGTTTTTATATAACACAACTCCGACTACTCCGTAAGCAATACCTACTCAATATGACAAAAAACCAGCATTTCAATTCACTTTTTTTCCTAAAAAAGCCACAGTTTTTGCTCACAAAAAGCAGCCTGCTTAAGCAGTAAGTTACAATAATCCTATTGTCTTAAATCATTACGGGCTGGCGATCGGATCAGCCAAAAATGCGTGTGTGGTGGAATGTGGGGGTTTGCCTTTTAGGGGTAGTGGTCGAAAGGGACGGTAGGTTAACGCCTTTTGGGAATTCGCAGACGGATTTGTGATGGACTGGCTGGGTTGTGAAGGATTCGGTGAGTCAGGCATTTTGAAATTGTGACCTAAAATGCAATAAATTTGCAGCGGATTCTTGGGTTCATAGATTTCCGAGCGAACATGTGCACAATCGCGATTTGTGCACCAAAGAACTGGCCCAAGTGGGCCACTGAACACAGTGGGACTATGAAGTCATAGTGCCCGTCTTTACGTCATATTAAGTCAAAGATTCGGACGGACAATGGCTTGAATCAGGATTTTGCAATCCTGATCACTTTCAGATGAAAAACAGATGTGCTAGATTATGGTAGGTAATATGAATGTTCTTATACGATGTTTGCGTTTTAGTTGTTCAGAACATGTCACAGACAGACAAGTAGGTACCTAAGAGTAATGCAATGCGAACGCTAAAATATGCTAAAAGCGACACGAAAAATCCACCTATTTTTATTATAGCATGTAATGTAAGAATATCTGGGAGAAAACATATTAAAACTCAAAAATGCGCGTTTTCCCAGAGATAAGATCTAGATCGATTTTTCGCCCCACATAGCAAATTTCATCGAAATCGTTAGAGCCGTTTCCGAGATCCCCGAAATATATATATAAATAAACAAGAATTGCTCGTTTAAAGGTATTAGATTATTGCGACTATAGGCCTCTCGACTGGTACTCTGTAAATTAGTAATCTATCACTAATTATTCTACATGATTCTATATTCTAAATCTGGAGCGGGCTGTATAAAGGCAATATGACACAACCAAAAACATGATCCATCAAGGGTTTCCCTTTCATCTCCCTACAAGGCACGTCATGAAATTTACGTCGCATACCGTAGTACGAGCCCACCAGCAATTTAAGACCTCCCAACAAACCTTAATTTGGCGAATGTGACCTTATCCACCCAGCTTTAAGGTTGAGATTTGAACACGTTTCTGACGGTAAGAATCTATTGGTTCTGGTCATCGAAAGTACAAAGTTTTTAATCGGTTTTCTGTATTTATGAAGGACACACAGGAGCCGGTAGTACTGAGTTTAGAATTATGTTAACGATTGTTTATTGCAATAATGAAAATGGCCAAATCACAGATGTTTTATCTACCCACTATAAAGGATGACTCAGGTTAGATCGGTCCGGGTCCGGCCCAAGGCGTCCGACGCTTCGTTTTCTATAGAAAGCGTCACGTGACCATCAGTCATCTGTCATAGAAAATGAAGTGTCGGTTGCCTCGGCCCGGACCTCCCCTTTCTAGCGTGAGTCATCTTATTCTCTTCTCGCATCCTTAAGTAGTTGGCGTAGTTGGGCCGATTGCATAAAGGTTGTGGAATGTGTATGATGAGATTGATGAGGAATATGAGGATCCCGACCGAATTTTTAGTCACCTTTTTGCATTTTTTTTCGTGAACGATTTTTTCTACTTTATATACAATACAGCACAATTTTTAACACCACACACAAATGAAAGGTTAAGCCGAGAACATGTTACAGGTCAACCAGGCCGATTAGGTCTAAAATAATGTTAATTGAATCAAGTTGGGAGCCCGATGACGCCGCGCATCGTAATAGGGCTCCGGCGACGGCCCTTTTAGGGAGCACCCTCCGCGGAGCCGACAAAGGCGGTGATTAGCACGTAGAGACCTCTTGTCTTAGGGCACTGGCCGAATGAGGATAACAATTAAAAACTTAGGAACAGCCTATAGTCTGGGGAACCAAATTTTTATATTAAAGGGAAAATTCACCGCTTCAGGCCAGAATCGAACTTGTGACCTTTCGAAACACCAATCCGATCGCTTTTAACTAACTGACCTACTACCGCGAAAATCGAAATTCGCAAATTGCGGGCATCATTCTCTGTCACTCTAATTACGCCTTCATTGAAGTAAAAGAGAAAGGTACCCGCAATTTGCGAATTTCGGTTTTTGCGGTAGCCCCCCTGATTTACCGAAGCTTACCAAAAGCGTACGAACTTCTCAATTTTTGTAACGAAGTTCTAACATGGTCTAACCAAACATTCAGTACACAACTGTTGTCTACAATTAATGTAGGTGTAGGCCCCTACCATACCTGTTCAAATTAAAAAAAGGTACACGTCCATAACTTATTGCTTGCTTTTTATCGCTTTCAGGGGCCTCGCCATGATGATACAAAATTCCAATCGAAACTAATAATTATTTATGAAAATATTCACGTGAATTTTCGTAGCGTCTATCATAGACTCGGACTCAAAACTCTCAATATCTTAGCATTCATAAATAATCTGTCAAACTAAGTAGGAATGAATTTAAAAGTGGAAAAAAATCTGTCTTGGGTGAGACTTGAACTCACGGCCTCTGGAGTTCAAGTCTCACCCAAGACAGTAATTTTTCCACTTCTAAATTTATTCTAAGCTTAATAGCATCGTTCGCAGACGTTTCTGCTTGTTAAAAATTAAGATAAGTAGGAATGTTTTTGGGAATCAACAATAAATTTCTTATATCAGTCTACAAACCTAAATACCTACATACAATTCTACTCTTGAAGAAAGTTAAAATTCTGGGCTTAATATTCCTCTACTGTTTTTGTTAATATTTTCTAAATCTATAATGATTTGACGAATATTTATTTGTATAAACCTAATCAATGGCATTTCATCAAGTACATATGACTCTCATAAGATCTCAAACTTCACGGAAGAGATAGATTTCTTTATAAAAATTACATAGGAGGTGGTACTTTTATGTAATACACCGGTCTGAAGACATCTGTTGTTTTCTAACGCTACTTTAGATAAACGGTGTGATAAAATTGCAATTTTCTAACACAGCAAGCACCGTGTATCCTCTTCCGTTATTAATTTATATCTCATAATTAAGAAAAAAACTCGACAGTATACCATAAAGCCCGAAAAACACAATAAAATCCATTTACCGCTCAAAATTAATGATACCGTTAAACAACTCTTTAGCCAACAAGCAAAATTTGACAGTCAATGCATAACCTATTGTTTACACATGCGTGCCATTTTAGAAAAAAACACAAAACCCTTTCTATAGACATCTGCCGAAATTAAATTGCTAAAAAACGGACGCAAAAAGGCTCGATACGTTCCGATAGTTTTTGCAATACAATCAACCCTTTTAGTAAATATGGTGTAATCAGATTTCGGCATGTGCTATCTTTTTTTTAAGAAACCCGATCGCTCCTTGAGTGGAGTGTGCCAGTCCTTTTGTAGCTGACAAATGTATTTGCTTTCGCTTGTCTTCCGTAAGAAAAAATGGCACGAGCCCTTTCTAACTATTGTGTTTGAAGACCGATCTCCACCCGGTCTCCGATTCCAGCGTGTGGTGTAAAGGGGTGACTGCTAAAGCTGTCTTTGGAGCTTGGATTGCAGAAATTCACTTTTTACTGATGTCAAACGCACCTTTATTTTTTAGAGACACAGATGTCAATGAATACATTGATAGAGAAATTGAGATTTTTGGGTTTCGCCTTCCACCATTGCCTGATGTCTGTAAAACAAAATTGTGAAAAATTGTACTCGAATGTTACTATTAATCAAGGAGTCGATTGTTTTGCTCTTTTGCCTTTTTTTTAATTGAAGCTAAAAAGTAAATAGGTACGACACTCTTATATATTAAGCCGTGTGTTTGCTACTTAGGTATGTACCTATTTACTAGCTTCTACCCGCAACTTCGTTGCATGGAATAATGATAATGTTGATAAAACCGGACAAGTGCGAGTCGGACTCGCCCACCAAGGGTTCCGTACTTTGTAGTATTTGTTGTTATAGTGACAACAGAAATACATCATCTGCGAAAATTTCAACAGTCTAGCTATCACGGTTCATGAGATACAGCCTGGTGACAGACAGACAGACGGACAGTGGAGTCTTAGTAATAGGGTCCCGTTTTTACCCTAAAAACTATCCTATCCCATGGCCTCGGGCTATCTCCATTCTAAATTTCATCTAAATCGGTTCAGCAGTTTAAGCATGAAGAGATAACAAAACAGACAGAGATACTTTCGCATTTATAATATTAGTAGGGATTGCATTTATGATGTTGATATAAAGCTCTGTTGATGTAGTCAACGGCCACAATCGTTTTATCCGCTAAAGGGGTGTTCAGACCCTTCCCATTATTTGGCACGATTGATAAATATAAATACCACGACAATGCATTCGCTACCAGTGCAAATATTGCACTAAATCCTTTTGCAAACAAACACGAAATACAAAACTACAGTGAGTACCTACGTAATTCCCTTAAAAAGAAACAAAGCAGAATTATTCAAGATGTACTCATAATTCATGAAGCCTAATTGTGAAAGAAATATCGTCACTTTATCTATCTTACTTACTTACTTATCTTATTGATCTATTAAATTTATCGCAAAATAGGTACCTAAAACCAATTTAAAAGAATTAATTATCTTACACCTTCGTGTTGTATTTTAAAGAACTGTAAATTGATTAATATTTCCAGCAATAATTTTACAACAATCAGTCAAGCTTGTGACATCGAGCCCGATTCTGATTTCGATTTTAAATCCATATCTATCAGTTTCAGAACAAGAAATTAAATTCAAGAGAGCTCTTTATTTGGCCTATTGAAAAGAACCTGCTTACATATAGCTATTTTCGAATTGTTATCACGATCTGACAATAATATTACATGACGGTGTGTGAGCAAAAATTTCCCGTACCCTAATCTCAACAGCAAACAGCCAACATTAACCAACCCCAATTCTCGACCGCCGGCTAAATCCTCTCTATTCAAACAAGTTGACCACTTGCCACTAGAATCCTTGACAATACTTCACCTGTCAAAACAAGTCCTCACAGGTGGCTCTGCACCTGAACACAGTGAAATAATTAACAATTATCCTGACTCTTAGTCAAAAATAAAAGAATGTTGGTCCGTGGATCGCGTGCGCGCTGCGTGTTAAATGATAGTTTTGATAAGTTTTATTTTATTTGCACGTTTTAACTTTTACCGCGAAATATTATTTGGAAATATTATAGGTACCTAGTGGTGGTTATTTATATTTGGATGATGTGTTGTTTGGATGTTAATTGCTCAAGTTTCTTTCTATAAGTTCATAGAAAAAAATTAAAATTAGGAACTTTACATATTTTTTAGAGTGTGTTTTTTCTGCTATTCACTCTATTACAGATAGGTCACTTTTACATAAGCACTATGTCATCTATGTCGAGTATGTCGTAACAAAAAACACTTCAGCGCCTACGTTTAAATGTAAGCTTAAAATTGGATTTATTATATTTATAGAACCTAAAAGAAGTCAAATAAAGTTCAAAAGTTCAGTTTTTATCGTGTTCTTCGGAACTAACTTTGTTAATATGACACAAATATAGCGACTGTAGGTACCTATAGTGTATACCTACTTATACTTAAGTCTAAGCTTGCTTTTGTATGGCGCATACCTACAGAAATACGTCCCTTCGCCCTCCGCGGAATTCCTTCAAAATCTGGAGCTCTCATCAATATCCCGGCAAAAACTCACGCAAAAAGGGTTCCACCGATTTTTATTTGATGGAATCCATCGGCTAAGTATGAGAGGAGCTGGCAAAGGGCCGCGACGGCAAAAATGTGCATAATTGGCGGCGCAAGAAAAAACTGTTCAAAAAGTCGACCTCTAAAATGGTACGAAAAAGTGCGATACAGGGTGAGCGATGCAGTTAGGGAGTTTTGGTAATATTGTACATTTTATAAAAGGTTTGCGTCAAATCTTGTAAGAAGTCATGTAAATTTTACCGTCCGCTCTAAAACCTCAAAAAATTATGGACCAACTCTATTAAATGTTCTTTTCAGGCGGTGAAAATTACCTACATATTCAGCGACATTAGGTACATTAGTATAATAGTATAAACTATGTTTTACCTATCATAAGAAAGTTTTGTACCTTATGCAATGGGTGAAAGGACACGCTCCCCACCGCTGTTCCATACAAAATGTTCCTTCCTGGGTGGCGAAAATAACATTTGCCATGTAAACTAGTATATGGTACTTACTGCTGTGGCGCGACGACCCGAAGGGGACCTTGGCCTCCGACACCAAAGACCATGCTTCTCTGTCCAAAGCCGTTCCTGTCCAAGCGACGGTGCCAATGCCAAGTTCGCTAAGGCTTTTTTGCACTTCGTTTCTCCAGCAGTACCAGTACAGAGGAGGCGGCATTGCATAGGTACCTAGTAAAAGTACTTAGAATCATGTTTTATCATTTTGATCACGTTTTGATTTCCGAGATAAGATGATATATAGGCACATATAACATATAAGTCGGAGTGTATAAATAAATGGCTTAATCAACTACATTTTATGAGATAAGTACCTTTTAAAAAGTAGTAAAATAATTTTAATTGCATCAGTCCAATAATTGTGTATTTAACTTGTTTACAAGAGCACGAGACCTTTAATGATTTTATGGTTAATTTAATTATGCATTAAATGCATATATAATGTATTATTTTGTATGTATTTTTACTATGCATAATTGCATAATGAAATATTTCATTACCGTAAAACGGGGTCAACAGAAATCGCGGGGTAAATAGAGAAATTTTGAACTTTTTCTTTCAAGTTGTTATATTTAAACACGTACATCTCTAAAATATTTTTTTTTGGAATCCGTATATAGTAGACTATTTATTCTCGACATTGATACCAAAAGAACTTAATCAAACTGCCTAAAAGTTAGATTTTTTTGACTCTAAATTAAGGTCTCGCTGAGTTAAGAAATGAAGCCTGTCTGAACTTTGTTCTAGCGGTAAATGTTTTGACATTAACTAAGTAAAAGTTAGCTAACCTGGTAATTTAGTATCTGTAATACCTAAATAATAAATAATATCACTAAATTTATCTATAATAAAGCATTTTTTTGCAAAAAACCAATAACAAGCAAATTTACGTGATAAAGGGGTCAGTGGACACGCATATGGGGTGAACAGTTACGCCATAGGGGGTGATTAGATACAACAAAGGGGTGTAAAGACACGCCTTGGGGGTTAAAAGACACGAAAAAAATATTTTGTATCAAAGAGCTGTTTAACAGATATATATACCATTTGCCAATAGAGTATCCACATAATAATGACCAAATTCGATGCCTATGACAACTAAAACTTAATATTTCTATTCACCCCTTTCTTGTGTCTATCGACCCCGTTTTAAGGATATGGAGAAAACAGGTAGTTTTCTTTGATTTTCTCTGAATTGGGTTGGTAAAAATTTATTTCACAAATGCAATTTGAAGAACTAATCAAGACTCATAAAATTATATCAAAATTATTACTTTTATCATTTGGAATATTGGCGAAAATCGTCCTTGAAGTTGAAAATCGTGTCTTTTCACCCCGTTTTACGGTACTTAAAAAGTAATAATGAGTACCTTCTTAGACGGCATGCCGACTATGGTTAATTTAATAATACACATATAAATTACACGTACATACAGTCTGTATCTTTAGGTACATATTCAAATAAAAGTAAACAAAATCTACCCTCATTTGGCTCCTTAAGCCAGTTGAGGGTAGATGAAAACATACATGATCAAATAATGTAGGTTAAAGTCAGTTCGTTCAGTGACAGATCCAGAGGCGCTTTTGTATTTGGTTGGTTAACCAATAAATGTAATAACTACCCGAAAATGTACAAATTGTTTGTTTACTTTTATTTGAATACCTAAAGATACAGAGTATAAGTACTATAATCAAAATGACGCCTGTGTACTTACATTATTTTATTATTATTAAGACCGCGCCAGTTACCTCCCCCGTTTACGTGGCTCATTCATTATCATCTTCCTCGCGTTGTCCCGGCATTTTTGCCCCGGCTCATGGGAGCCTGGGGTCCGCTTGGCAACTAATCCCAAGAAAACCACTAACTCGGTTTGGTGGTAAGTTGGTAACTACTGGGAATAACCCGTTAAAGTCACAAAAATGGCCGCGTGAAACTGACAGCCCGAAGACAGCCTGTATAAGGATGCATTTCTATAAGGATTGATTTATTCAAATCGAAAAGCTTTTGATAGTGCCCTTCGCCGCAGGGCCACGAATTATTTGTTTTTGAATGGCAATTATATTTTATTTTATTAAACGCATGAAGCCTAAGTTTCCGAGAATGTCTGATTGGGTGGAATGATCGGTTTCCTAAATACCGTTTAGATGTGCGGGTGGTACGTGATTGGAGGATTCTAATTGACTATTAAGTATTAAGACGAGTTAACACGCTTACCAAAGTCCTTTATTGAGTCTCTAACGTCTCTTAAACTTAAACCACAGAATAAATAATAGTACTAGGTACAGAAGAGTAGACTCACTCTCTAACAAAACGCGTCTGTTACGATCAGGAGAGATATGGCCACTAGGTGGCGACAGCGCCACGCGCGGCTTATGGCTAGCCACCAAAATTGGTGTGGAACGGATGTACTATTAGCTACCTTTAGCAAAGCGACGCAATCGCGGAGTGAGCCACACCTGCTTAAACATAAGTGCAGTAAGTATTATTCTTATTGCACCACAAAAGAAACAAATTCAAACACAGGTAGCGCACGAATAAATTAGAGGAATAAAATGACACATACATTAAGCCGGTACGTATAGGGTCATTGCGCTAGTTTTCGTCTAGTTGTGTCTAGTTTTTGTTTTTTATGTTTGTCTAATCTCTGACTAGTTGGGCCGAAATCTAGAGTCATTTGTTTTGAATTTGGTTAGGGGTAGTTAACCCCGAGTACGAATCCTGATAGGCGCTAATACATTTACTATTGACTAGAATTGCAATCTCTTGAAATTAAATAAAGCTGCTCGGTGCTCGGCACAGGTAATATGCTCTTAATATCATATGCAAAACATCTGTCATCAAAAAACTAGAGATGAACTACTAAAAATCGCACTCTACAAAAAAATTTCATATGCATACGCCATCTGGTCAGTATAAAAAGGTATATGCAGATCGCGCAAAAAATCGCTAAAAAGCGCACAGACAAAAAATGTTTGAATAAAACTATGGTTTGCCATCGACAATTTTGATGGTTTTTTTATTCGCGGCATGTGCCACGTTTCCGTCTGCCGCGGTCTTTCGGCATTAGTCAGTTTTTTTATTTAATTTTGCGTGTTTACTGTATGTCTGCATGGTCTTGTTTTAGATTTGTAGGTATGTGGTCTTAAACAGCGTACCGGAAAGTATTCGTGCAAAAGTCTTCTGTCATAAGAACCTTAAGTACCTTTCTGACTGCCAATAGATATTGCTATAGGTATATGGTTTAGCAAGCTATTTCCGTCAGTAAAAAATGCAGCAAATTTAAAAAATATACCTACGCTCATAGTGTTGTCCTCCCAAAGAAAAATTGACTTTCGCGCCTTTCTCTACTAACAAAATGGGTTTGCCAAAGTGTAGATTCAGCTATAATTTCTCCTTATTAACGTATTTTTTAAGATGGAGTAGGCTCCAGGGATGAAATCGCGATTTAATCACGAAATCAATATTTTCTAATTAGGTAATATAGGTAACTAGAATTATTGAGGTTTTTAATAAAACTACTTTTTCTGATGTAGGTATGTAAGTAGGTACACAGTTACATTTAAACAGTATGTCATAAGTCAATTAATTTGATACCAGTTTTGGTCAAATGTATTGCCGAGTAGTTTAAGAAGCTTTAAGTAGCTACAATGGCGACAGTAATGACAGCGCAATGAATTACTTGCAATTAGCTATTTAGCTATTATACATTTGATATTAATTATACGCTTTTTTTATCATTCACCCGCTGTGTGCTTTGAGGCTTTTCACCATAAAGTTCCGGTGTTTTTTTTACTTAGGCACTTTCGCTATGAGGCAAAGCAACATTCATCTGCCAGCACACTCCACTATTAACCACATGCTGCGAATCGCAAAATTAATTACAGATCTAAAAAATAAACCTTTCTAATGGTTTGTTTCCGTAAAAAACGAGAGTCTGAGCACGTGTCTAGTTTTTTGAATTTTCCTTTTTGTGAGAGCAAGGCGTGGTCCCAACATCCAACAATTGCTGATCAAATTAAGAAAAAAGTGCCTTGCCCTATGCCATTACGAGGATATCATGGATAAGTCATTGAATTGGAAGCAAATTTTATTGGATTCGATTTCAAACAGACTTTTTTCAAATATAAAGATATTGTTACATTCCTCTGGCTCTAGTGAAAAGGGGTTACAAAGTCTCCCGCAGCTCTGGTGAAAAGGGGTACAAATGTCATATGGAACTACATATACCCTTTTTCATGTGAGCTGTACGGGATTTGTACCCTTTTTGACTACAGCCACAGTATGACAGTATATTTTTAAAATGCACAATCAAATTTAAATCTAATTTATAGACATTACAAAACAAAATAAAAGATAAACAGTATTAGCAATACTTCTATCTGACATTAAAAAAACCGGCATCAATTTAACAACTTAAAAGTCACCGATTTAACATATAAAATCAAAAGTAAGAAATTGATTAGTTCAGTTCAAGTTCCAGTTCAGCTAATATAAAGAAATTACCAATAAGAAGGCATAAGTGACTTCTCATTCAAAAAGGCAAGGTCCACACTAAACTACCGCCGTCACAGAAACCGCGGAAGTGGCCACAGCGCTCGCTCTTCCTGTCTTTTTACCTTCCTTGCCAAATTCACTTTTTATCCCGCTTTTTTATTTTTCGACATGCAACAATTAAGACGGATGCGTATGGCTCGTGCGCGCGCTCGTGCCAGTCAGCTGCGATGACGATTTTACTTTTTATTAAAAAAAACAAATGCGGCAATTGTTTATGGTTTGCGTATTCTCTTGGCGGCCAGTGATGTAAATATGTGGACAGTGCTCAAGTTTTATAGATTTGCTAGCATGTTAAGTCGACAGTTTATTAGTAGGTATCATCGAAAACATGAATTTTCATAGAACTTGTCTTGGGGCGGGGAAATTATAGATGTTCAAGCAAATCTTGTCAGTAGAAAAAGGCGCGAAATTCAAATTTTCTATGGGATGATATCCTTTCGCGCCTACATTTTTCAAATTTGCCGCCTTTTTCTACTGACAAGATCTGCTTGACCCAGTTATAGATAGTTATGATTTTTAATATTGTGAAATGCCTCTTATATATAGGTATATATCTTGCCCATAATAACTTTAAGTATATGTCAGAGTTATGGATTCCTACTCATTTTTTATCAGCCTATCTGTAGATATTGGCAGGTGATGAGTGTGATGACCATAACCATCTTAGCTAGATCAATTTGTATCCTCTGTCCATCCAAATTCAATCTAAAACAACCAATAAACTAACCTTTTAATCCATTTCTTTCACAGATATTACATTATTTATAGTCCAAGTAAAACAGCCAAATGGCGCGGAAGGGCAGGCTGGCAAAAAACCGCGATCTCGCGGCGGATAATTAAGGTGATTCTAAAAAAAAGTTTCGCTTACCTGAGCTAGAAATGTGGATACAGGTGGATTAGCGTTGACTTCACGACACGAGACTTGATAAGGTTTTTGGAGTTTACCTTATAATTTTGTAAGTGTTGATACTTTTTTCCGGAGTGTAAACTAAAATGTTTAATAAAAAAATAAATGAAGTTAGTTGTAGAACATATGTACAATGTTTTCGCTAGCTGCTTACATAAAACAAGTTTTTATAAACTAAGAGCATCCTCTCGTTTTAATTATTTACATTGTTTAGTTTTTAAGTTTTATTTTTATGTTTTAAGTATATGTTTATTAATTAAAACTTACCAATTACTATTAACTGGCTGTTTAATGAAACATCTACAGGTCGCAATATGTATAACAAAACAACAGAAGTTTGTTTGGTATTTGTTTAAGACATGTAGGTAGTTATTGAATTGATAAGGAATTTACATACGCATATGGGACGTAGGTAAACTTAACTACATTACATTAAAAACATGTAAGTACCTAAGCACTCGAACCAAACTGCCTGTCGACATAGCGACAAGTCGACAACATAAGAACTCCAACAAAATAATATGGTGACTACGAGTAATTACTCTACAATAAAAAACCATAGAGTTATTGAACTCTGTATACTTCTTATGTTCGGTATTGTCATGATAGGCTAAAAGGGCCGGCTTTAGACAATTTGATTACATATGGTTCCATTCCATTTGATTTTATACCTTAACGTAATAGCCTGAAAGTCCTAATTACAACAATTACGTATTTTTGCTCCATTTTTTTGCATCAAAGACTTAATTACTTTAGCAATAATATTGAGATTGTTGAGAAAAAACTCTGTCACAAATCTTCAAAATAATAATGTTGAAAATTCCCTAGAGTTTAAATGACATACGACATTTTTCCGATAGCCGTAACGCACGTGCGTTTTTCTAGCGTATTTTTTCTAGTACTTGACCTGTGATCTTTGCGAAGGTTGAGCGTAACGTTTTTATGCTAGTTAATCAATGTTATTTCTATCGTATGCCATGTATCTTTAATAGAACCAGTTTAAACTGTGACCCCAAGATCCTTAATGACTAGTAGTGATTGCAGATTAAACTTAAACTGGTTGTTCTAAAAAATATCTCAGAGTGCGATAGCAATAATTATTTAACCCTGATCTTGACTTTACTAAACTTGAGTTTCCTCTCTATAATCCCTAGAGATTTGCACAAGATTTGTGCATTTACGAGGTCCCGTGTGAATCTCTCCTTAAATATATACTCATGGACAAACTTAGAGGAATGCGAAAAAAGGTTTAATTTTACTACATTACAGCGCCTAAAGTAATTTCAAAATCAGTTATTAAACTTGTGCGTTCCTCTAAATTTGTCCACGAGTGTAGAAGTTGTGTACCTAAGATGTCTCTCTAAAGAAATAATAAATTTTGCACTAGAAACATTTGAATTGACTGATGTCATACTTGGTTGTGAATAAATGTATCTACCGTAGAATCTTATTGTCTTCAACGTTTGATTATTGTTTATGTAGGTCATTCAAAAAATTATAATAAATTCATTAATCAGAAACACGGCATATTTTATGTCTCAAACTGAAATAACATCAGAGTTACGCTTACCTAGTCAGTCTAAGGACCGAGGCCGAAGAAATAGGTGAATAAAGAAGAAATACCTAACATTCAAATATGAAGTACAATTAAGCAAATACATATATGTACAATTTCACAAAAAAAACACCCGCTGTATCAAACGTCGCGTACCAAAATCATCCGATATGTGAATTGTAAAAAACGCAAGGGCCCCTGTTTTTTACCAGCATATCAAAAGAAATTCTCATAAAAAGCCCGATTTCGCAGATGTGGGTTTTATAAATTTCTTGCACGTGTTTTGGTGTTTTTTCTGACGTTTGGTTGTGTGTGGTGTCTAAGTTTCTTGACTGCCTTAATTAGATAAAAATTGCGGTTACAAATGATATAATAACGCAGCTGTTAAGGTCTTCTTTAGTGCCTTTATTAGGGACTAGTTTAAAAAAATATAATGCTTCTTTGAAGAATTTGCTAAAGCAAATAGTTTTAAGTCTGTTAATTTTATTTTGCTCCTCCATATTTGCCCCTTAATACAAACTTCAGTAGGTATAAACCAGGGGAGGAAAAATAATTCAATTTCATTTAATGATGCCTAGACTAGAACTAAATATACATCTTTATTACCTGTGATTAAAAATTCTGATTTTAGGTATGTTACAAAATGGACGTACGGTTCGAAATGAATACATCTTATTTGCTATATGCGGGGTTTTCGGGGGCGAAAAATCGATCTAGCTAGGTCTTATCTCTGGCAAAAGTGGGAAAACACACATTTTTGAGTTTTTATATGTTTTACGAGCAAAGCTCGGTCTCCCAGATATTATTACTAAAACTAATATCAATTTTTTGAAGTGAAAACTTCTTTAGCGGCGCTGAGCACTTTTTGAGGTGGGGAAAAAATTATAAACTCAAGACAGCGTAACGCGTAACGCGTAAGGCGTCTCTCCTCTCTTTCTACCGCACGGCGAAAATGTATGCCTGAGCCTGCTGTTTCAAGTAGGCGGCGCAGGGCGCTTGCGTGACTTTATGTTATGTGTGACGGACAATGTTATTCACCAAAGAACTTTAGTCATAACGTAACATAATCAGGTCAATTATTTAAAACTGGACTTTTATATTAAGCAATAAAGCTCAATGTTCTAATCTTGTACGGGCTGAAATACGAGGATCTCACAGTTACATTCTAACTTTATATCACTCCAATATAATTCAATAAAGCTACATCTTGATGAAATCGCTAATAAAAGTGAACTCTAGTACTGGTGAATAAAACTCAAAATATCATGACCAAATATATTTAGATGCGAGGTCTGCAAGGTAACTTTACAATTTCTATTCGAATTTTAAACAATTTACGCTACAAATTTAAATTTCGAATTTTAAACAAGCTCACTGACCAGCAATTTCGGAACTAAAGTTTTTCAATAGAAAGGAGGATGGGTCAATTATACATAGTGCTGCAGACATTTTGGACTAGTCATTGAGTTTTCACTTCTGTCGGCACTCCCGGAGTGCAACCCGTTGTTTTTTTAATCTGAACGCCGCTTTATTAAACAATAAATAATACCATACATAGTTTATTTTTTCTGGCACCTATATGTATGCAATGCATGGAGTTTTTTGGTTTTAAAGACATAAGTACATACGAAAACGTAATTTTTCAGGTATATCGCTGCCCCAATATTACAGGGTTCTATGTTTCACTTTTATCGATCTGAAATTTGAACATTGTCATAGTGACATTAAGTCGTGTAACATAGAACCCTGTAATATTGGGGCAGCGATATGTATATGTCGCAGTCAAAAGTGTGAACTGCGGGCTCAGCACGGTTCCATTTTTATCGACTATCACTATGCGCGTCCCTTTCGCACTTACATACTTGTTAGAACGTGACAGGCATGGTGACAAGGGATAAAAACGCGACCGTGCTAAGCCGCCTGGTCAAAAGAAATTTTAACCGACAAAAACAGGCAAAACTGCTTTTGACTGAGCATGTTGGTCAAAAGGTCAAAAGTAGTTTTACCTGAAAATCATTTGTTAATAGTAATTGTGACTGTTACTATCAGTCAAATAGTGTCCGACCGAAGGTTCGGTTTCGGTTTCGGTTTCGGCCAGTTTCGGCCAAAAAATCATGTTTCGGCTGTAGTTTCGGTTTCGGCCAAAAAACGGCCGAACCTTTCGGCCGGGCCGAAACTTACGCAATGGTACTTCGTACTATGAAACTAAACTATGTGACAAATACCAAAAGTTGGGGAATAAGTAGGACAACATTATATATATTAATATGTACCTACATATACTGATTCATGTATAGGTACAGAAATTAATTGGTTTATTATAAAACACAATTCCAGTAATGAGGGCGCCACTAGACGGTCGACGCAGTCTTAAGAGGCTGTTAATACCTATAACGCGCACACTGTCTAATAACTAATTGTATCGGAGTAAATGAGATAGCACTGTCGTATGTTACTGGGCCTGGGCAAAGGAATAATAAGAAAACTCATCATCTTCCTCGCGTAATCCCGGAATTTTTGCCACGGCTCATGGGAGCCTAGGGTCCAATTGACAACTAGGTAGGCAACTCGTAGGCACTAGTTTTTACGAAAGCGACTGCCATCAGACTGACCTTCAAACCCAGAGAGTAAACTAGGCCTTATCGGGACTAGTCCGGCTTCCTCACGATGTTTTTCCTTCACCGAAAAGCAAATAGTAAATATCAAATGATATTTCGTATATAAGTTCCGAAAAACTCATTGGTACGAGCCGGGGTTTGTACCTGCGACCTTCGGATTCAAAGTCGCACGCTCTTACCGCTAGGCCACCAGCGCTCAAGGAAATAGAGTCAGACCAAGAATAGTCTGCAGCGGATTTGGTACCCCACGCAGTTCAAGTGTTATTTGAAACGTCAAACTTCTATGAAATTATGACGTATAAATAACATTTGCACTGCGTGGGTTATCAAATCCGCTGCAGACTTTTTTTGGTCCGACTCTATCTCGCTTTTTAATACAATGGACATTGGTTGGAGTCTGTGCTCAACTACTTATCCTGAAGCCTGAAGCACGGCTTTGACTTCGCATGAATTAAAGTTCGCCTCACTGGGGCACTTCGGACGTTTAGGCCCAGGTGAAGATCGGTACCCGGCCTTGCGATATTGTCAACAAAAAATTCGCGCTCGCTGCGCTCGCGTTTTTGGTTGACCCTGTATCTGCATGTTGGCTTGACTGGTGAATGAATAGAGTTAGACCAAGAAAGTTCTACAATTATTTTGATAGCATACGCATACGCAGTGCAACTAGTGCAAATGTTATTTATACGTCATAATTTCACAGAAGTTTTGACGTTTAAAATAACACATGCACTGCGTGTGTTATCAAAATCGTTGCAGAATTATCTTGGTCTAACTCTAGTAATTTTCTTAAAAAACTGCTTAAGTAACATCAATTTCAAGGACATTGGGTGTTGACAGCCCCATAATATGTGTGTAAAAGTGGTTTTATGACATTTTTTCAACGATTTTAACAAGTCTAAAAAAGGTTCGGTTTCGGTTTCGGTTTCGGCCGAAACTAGAGCCAAAGCCGAACATTCGGTTTCGGTTTCGGTTTCGGCAAAAAAACATGTTTCGGTCGGACACTACAGTCAAAAGTACTCGCAGAGATAGGTAGGTTAGGGTTATTTTTTTTTGCTACGCCCAAAAAACGAAACTGTTCCCAGAGATAGGTAGGTTAGGGTTTTTTTTTTGCTACGCCCTAAAAACGAAACTGCTGCCAGAAATAGGTATGATTTTCAGGTAAAACTACTTTAACTACTTTTGACCAACATGCTCAGTCAAAAGCAGTTTTGCCTGTTTTTGTCGGTTAAAAGTTCTTTTGACCAGTTCACACTTTTGACTGCAACATATATAGGTATCTAGGTTTTAAGACATAAGTATACATACGAGTATGGCACAAGAGTACGAATCGTAGCCTACTACGCCTATCTAGCTTAAAGAGGTGAAATATTTTCATATATAGCGACACCTAGCGGTTAATGGTCGAACTACTTAAATTGTGGAGCGAAAGCGTGTTAGGCACCATTCGCTTTTGATTAGTTCGTATCGATCATGAGAGATGGCGCTAATTTTAACGCCACTTGCTAGTAGTCCCTGAATAATACGTATTTTATTATTTTATCATATCATTTTCACGTTATAAAACAAACTCCTACGTTATGCCGGATAGAATTTAATGTGGAAAGACTATTATAGCGTCCAGAAACGTAAACATATGTCTTAGTTTTAATTTGATTTGAACGAGTGAGCCACTGATATCTAGATTTTAAAATCAAAATTAAGACCTACTAGTATACGTTTTTGGATTAGGTATTTTAGAACGCGGTTTCCACTTATGACTCATTTTGGGTCGGGCTTAGTCATAGGTGTTTTTTGAAACCTACCTATTTTTTAACCTATTTATCATAATTTATATCCTGACACCTCATGATCACATGAGGTCATAATTTAATTAAGCAGCAAAACAGTGATCGTAAAATGCCAATGGAATCGGTAGTAAATCCTACAACGCCGCCTACTTGCATTCCTTTAACTACGAGTAGCAGGTGATTTACCTTGACAAATTTACTTGTTAACCTGATTTAGTAGTTATCTAGTATTAAGTTATTTATAAAAATTTCAATACCTAAAAACGGGCCTAGTGCGTGTCGGACCACATATAATCGAGAGTTCTGTATGTTTATACGATATAGGTAAAAAGCCATACCAGCAAAATGATTCGGTCAAATTATGTTTTTTGAAAAACAAATTATGTATGTCCCAATTGAAACTAATACAGTACTTATACCTTTGTGTATGGTGCTACCTCCATGCGACCTAAACCCTACAAGTACCTCCGCACTGTTTCCAATGCTAACTTCACATGAGTTGATGTTTACGTAGAATTAATAAAAATAGGTAAATGAACAAAATTTATCTCCAACGCATTAAAATGCGCAACAGAAAAATAGGGAAACTTCAGGCTAAATTAAACACAGCACCACAAAATCTGATTTATATTACAGTATTTTTTACATAAAATGGCATCATCACTCTTCACTTCCTTCTGATTTGTCATCCTCCTTAATTTCAATATCGTTTTCCTCGCTGGTTTGTGATTTCGTAGTGAACTCTATCGATGTGTCATTTCCACTACCACTACCTTTGTCTTCCACATTTTCGGATACATTCCTCGAAATATCGATCTCACTCTTCAATCTCTGAATCGATTGAACAACCTCGTTCTGGAAATTCATATTCAACTTGTACAGCTGTTCTGAATGTTCCTTTTCCCTCCTAATTTCGTTCTTCATATGCGTATCCTTGTATTTTTCTAGCTCCTGCATAATTCTCACTTTGGACTCGAAAACATGTTGCACCATAGACACTAAAGTAAACAGTTTCTCGATCACCTTGTCTTTTGTTTCTTTTGATATGTTTGCGTCTGCTTCAAGATCAGATTTGGCATCAAGTGCCAAGTCATTCGCCGATGACGGGAAACCTAGGAGTCCCTTAGATCCATTTCCATTTGAGATGTTTTTGGGGGGTGATGCTCTTGCATCATTCTTTGTTGCTTCTTTAACTGTTGTATTTTTAGATGTAAACGCGCCTGATGTAGTAACTTCAGTAAACACACCAGAACTAGGTTTATTCGATTGATACTCAGCAGTCTTCTTATTTACCTTCTGCAGCAACTCACTCTGCTTCTCCTTCTGCTTCACAAAGGGAGATTTCTGAAGAACTTCTTCGTGTTTCACTTCAATTGTTTCATTCTTGCTGAACGGACTTCCTGTCCGCTTCGTGAAATTCGTCACAGTTAATTTAGACATGTCCTTATATGTCGAGAAAGGGGATAACAGGTCACTTAAGTGGGTTTTCTTCTGCACTGACTGTCCACTCTGTGCGGTGCCGGTGAGGTAACTAAGTAGTGAGTATTTAATATTGAATGGCCTCACATTCCAAGTGTGGGTCGCTCCATAGTTTTGGTTTGGCGCTTCCTTGGCGTGGCAATGAATTAATGATTAAGTCAACCGATGTGGGCCGGTGCAGTTTGCATTGATGTTGACAAAGCCGTTAGTTTAATTTGACATAAATTTGTTTTGAGAGCTGAGTGGACAATGTATTTGCGTGGTGATGTAATGTGTGCTCGGTTTAACGCCCAGAGCCAGCTTAGTGGAATGACGCATGACATTTTAGTCACGATAAGCTCAGCTAAAAACGTCTGGTTGAATGCGTAATTGATATCACAGACGTAGCCAACACTATCCATAATACCTAGGTACTTATTAATTCATTTAAAATACTTCTTAAAGTTAAATTAAATCATCTTCAACTATTTACTTTCCCATTTAAACAGCTGAACGGATTTCCATGGACAATGGAAATGGACATAGTTTAAATATAACGATTT
This sequence comes from Cydia splendana, assembly GCF_910591565.1. NCBI lineage: Eukaryota > Metazoa > Arthropoda > Insecta > Lepidoptera > Tortricidae > Cydia > Cydia splendana. Next base: position 5,550,159 of record NC_085980.1, on the reverse strand, counting down.
TTACGTGGTGCTACTTGAGAGCAAAAGGTAGCAACTAGTTAATTAAAATAGAGTTAAAAATTCACAAAAACCAGTTAATAAAAGGGTCAGGGAATAAAATAATAAAAAACAAATAAATCATTCATACGGAGTTTTTAGTGGATAACAATAACCATCCTGAAGATATTGAACCAATTTTGAAATTAAAAAAATAAGATATATTTATACCGGGTGTGGCCTGTAATACGAGCAAAAAATTAAACTGTAGGCTGTACTCCTCATACTGACCAACATTAGTTCAGCAACTTTTAAAAATAACTTGTGGTTTAATTTTTAATACACTTTAAAGTTTATTCTAAGACGCAATAATGTATTGCGAATTTTGTTATGTTTAAGGCGTGACAAGCAACGTCAATCACAATGATATGGCGTGGCGATGGCGTCCATTGAAGATAATATTTATTTTGTATGAAAAATAGGGAGTCTAAATACTTCATGATTTTTTAAAGTTGTTGAACAAAAGTGTCACCGTTTGAGGAGTACAATCTATGTTTTAATTATTTGCTCATGTTACAGGCCACACCCGGTATATAGCTATCTATAATTTTATAGGTATAAAAATAATGAAAAGTACCAACCCTGTCAACCCTTTTGACCGCCGTAGACTGATATATAAGACAAACAAAATCGGGCTCATTTCGCCGCGGTCTGATGAATAAGACGAAACTTCGTGAAACACGCTCGATCAAAAATTCTGTGGCGGTTAAAAGGTTTATACTGATGTGTATATGGTAGCTTAGGTTATCAATTTAACGGAATCTTATGTTTTGAATGTATAACGTGGCCCTACATATTTTGTCTGACGAGGACAGAAAAAAAACTTCTTCACCTTGGCTAAGTGCCATGTGTATAGTTGCCCAGTTGGCACATTAAATACATAATTAATTTAATTGTCCAAGTGAAATAGGCATCACTTTCCCCGTTGGCGGATCCGGACGAAAATGGGCAGCCATTTTGTATTCTGCCGACGCTTGATAGAGGATCGAATAGAATTTCCACCGTTACCTTAGCGCATTGGTATTTCATTTTTATCATAGGTATCGAGAATATAAACTTCATTATTTTGTTAAACTGGGTTTGAAATTAATGATGATGGTAAAATGGTAAAAAATAAGAGGGCGTATTTAGAAACTTAATTTAATATCAATATGTATCAGTATGTTGCACTAGCACACAACTAAATACAATATAGAACGAAAGCGACACATAAAATGCGATAGGTAAAGTTAGACCAAGAAAAGTCTGCAGCGATTTTGATAGCCCACGCAGTGCAAGTGTATTTACACGTCATAATTTCATAGAAATTTGACGTTTAAAATGACACTTGCACTGCGTGGGCTATGAAAATCGCTGCAGACTTTTCTCGGTCTGACTTTATCTATCTACAACATAATATTTGTATAGTAAGTATGTATATTTGATTTCAAGACTCTCAAGATATAGAGGAAATGTGAAAGATTTCTTCCTGTAAGTAAACAAAAATTTGTCAATTTTCCTAAAATGCTCCATTGAGCACGTCAATTTTCCAGGTGCATTTATTTGATTTATTAATACGAATATTTGGCCTTGGGATTTTTTTAAATATCTGAGTATGTACAGTAAATACCCCAACTTAAATAGTCGTCCTCATAGTAGCTGTATACCTCATAGTAGGTGTATACAGTAATTAATGGATAACCTTCTAACCACCGACAGGGCACCTTTGGCTGGTCCAGTAAATGTACTAGTTTAAATGTTTCGTGGTTTTCGAGATAATCTAACTTTTCTATATTTTTTAATATCACCTTACTTAAGTTCATTCACCATCTAGGCCATATCTTTGTTTGTAAAGATGTAAATAGCATGTGTTAGTATTAGATAAAGTATCTTTAAGAAAGTTGAATACTTATTTCAGTTTATTTGTACTTAAAGAATTTTGGCCCTATGGCCTGTTACCAGGTCAGTATATATCATCTCTCCCCAAAAGTTACGATCCCATGGATCCAATCCAATTCTAGGTTTTGATAGTTTCGTAGTAACAACATCATCCTTCTACTTAAACACGCAGCGAGTAACTGCTTAAATGATTACAAGTATTACAACTGAACGGACCGAATAAGGTAACTAAAACACTCTGAATTTCAAGAATATTTTGTTTCAGCATGAGAAAATATCACTTCAATACGTACCTGATACCAGTCGTTCCAGCTGAGAAATTTGGCCTGTAGCAATACCGTGAGGAGGAGTGCTAACGTAGACTATGTATATTTCAACGTACGGGTGCTTCGTGCTTACGTATTTCTGGATCTCTGTGCAACAGCGGCTGACGAAGGACTCTTCACATACCTACTTCTTTTCTATTTTCTTGAAGATATTTCCTATTATAGTCCGGTATTGGGTTGATGTCGTTGAGAATACAAAAATCATAAAAATATGGAAGCCCATGAATTACATCCTCCTTTCTCCATCTTTGTAGTAGTTAAAACAAACTTTCATTCACACGTGACATGGCTAATCCTTGACCCTGCATCACACCCGGTATTCAGACTAATAAATCGGCTCTTTACCGATATTATCTCTACAATGACAAGTTCAATGATAGCCATCCAACACCATTACGTATGCAAAGTGCGCGCGCGGCCTGCCCGTCTTCCATATCAAACACCTAGCCCTCGCTTCTACCTCTCGCTCACACGCGAACAATCTGCCACAAGGAGGAATGCGACAAACTAACTGGATCACAACTGCCCGAATCAGGGTATGGTGTCACAAACAACAGAAAAGGCGCTCCGGACACTACAATCCAAAACGATTGACGAATACACAACTGTCTTCAAACATAAGACTTTTTAGAATGAGACAGTTGAGGAGGATTCATATCAAATAGCTTTCCCTTACACTTAGATCCTGTCCGCTTCAAAAGATCGTAAGTCCCCGTTTGGCTCATTGAAGGCAAGACGATGCGTACCGGAACTGCCAACAACGTGCTGAATTTGAAATGGCTGTATAAAAAGCGCGGAGTCCCTGACGAAATCATCACACACTCACTAGCCTTCCAACGGTAAACACCAGGAGCACAGAACAAGATGGTGTCTCACAGAGCGATGTTCCTCGTGGCCTTGGCGCTGTTCGGAGGTGCCCTGGCCCAGCCTGCCAAGCAAGGCTTCTGGAAGGGAACACCCATGGATGGACTCGTCGAGGAGATGAGATCCGGCTGCGTCGAAGGATCCGATCCCACCGCTTGCATCAAATTCAAGGTTATGTCCTTGTTGGATACCATCTTCAAGAAGGACACTTTCCAGGTAAATTTAAATATCATCCATTAGCTTCAATGTTTTTTCAATTTAATTTTGATAAATCTAACGAGTATTTCTTTTTAGATCTCCGAAGCCGTGGAAGTGACCAAGAACGGAGCCGGTAATGATGTCACAGGCCGTTCCAACGGGGACTTCTTCGACAACATTGAAAACTTCATCCAGTCCCACGACGTGACCTTCCAGCTGCCCATCGCCGACACCAAGATCACCGTCAGCCCCAGGAACCTCGATCAGGACGAGATGAGCGTGAACATTAAGTTCAACAAGGAGGGCGCCCGCTCCGTTGGCGAGGCCCGCAAAGCCAAGCTCAAGAAGATCATCGTACCTATCCTGGTGTTCGTGCTCCTCAAGGCCATGACCCTCATCCCTCTGGCCATCGGTGTGCTTGGACTGAAGGCCTGGAACGCCCTGCAGCTGTCTTTCTTCTCTTTCGTCGTCTCCGTGGCTCTGGCCATCTTCCAGCTTTGCAAGAAGGTGAGTTGATTCTATTATTTAACCGTAATTTTGAATGCTATTCGATTTCAAAAAGTTTTCAAAAATCGCATTGCATTTGAATGCGTATACACTGCACTGTTTCTGTAATGCACCACTTTCACTATATTCCCTATTCTGAATTTAAATGAGAATGCAATATTATGCAGCGCATCACTATTAATGCTGTTTTTCACCGTCTGCAGGATCATATGGCACATTGTTTTAAACGGCCTACTTGTTTTTTATGCAATCTGTCTGGGAATACCAATGAAGTATCTTTTCACAAACATATTCTTCTAAATCACGCACACATGACCCATAATATTCTAGCACAGAGTGCACTCTCACGGGCAATATTTTAGTTTGTAGTTTTGCACCTTTCGTCTAACATTTCCTCACTTACCCTTGAGCCTAACCTTGTAGTTTACCCAGATCGCCGCGGACAACACGCACCCCCAGATCGCGGCCCATGGACCTTGGGATGCTGCCTACGCCGCCCGCCAGAGGAGGGACGCCGTTGAACCCCAGGAACTCGCCCAAGAACTCGCCTACAACGCTTACCATTAACCGTCTACTCGAACCCGGACTGAATTCGAACGACCCAAGCCTCAAATAATTAAAAAAAACCGTTCAGAGACCGTTTTTCAAAAATCGAATCGGTCGAACGGACATAAACCAAATAATAGTTTCAGTTGAAACTGACGAATGTAAATACTATGTAGTGCAATTTATTTATTGAGTGATAGGCGTGTGATTGTGATGTGTGAATGTTTTTTGTTTTATTTTTATTTATTTTTTTAAATAAACCGTTAATGTAACATTGGTATTTTCTTTCATCCTCTCTGATGTTGTTTATTTGTTCAATTAAATAAATAACAAGTAGTAAGAAGGAAAGTTGTATTTTGTTTTATTTAATCTTTGAAACTTCACTAGAAAAATCATCTAACTATTTTTCAACTTTACTTAATAATTTTTGTTATATATAAATTCAGGGTCTAATATAACTATGGCAACTGAGCAAAATAATTTGAATATAAACAATGAAAATCTAATTCTAACCCTATAATGACTGCTAGAATATCAATTACCTACTTACAATATTTTATAATAAAATTATGGATGATTTTAAGCAGGTAAACATTAATATTGCAGTAAAAAAAACATAACATACATTCTTGAATGCCGTATGCTTGCTCAAAATTGCATGTCATACCAAATATTGTAATTAACTAACAAACTTCCCCATTATAAATTAGATCTAGACTGCTGTTTAGTAGAAAATCACCGTTTTTTTTACAAATCTGCCAACGTTTGGCACGGTAGGTAGAGTCAGACCGAGAAAAGTCTGCAGCAATTTTGATAGCCCACGCAGTGCAAGTGTCATTTTAAACGTCAAATTCTATGAAATTATGAAGTGTAAATAACACTTCCACGCAGTGCAAGTGTCATTTTAAACGTCAAATTCTATGAAATTATGACGTGTAAATAACACTTGCACTGCATGGGCTATCAAAATCGCTGCAGACTTTTCTTGGTCTAACTCTGATATTGAGACAATCACGGTGTTATAATCGATATCCAAACACAATTAAATGCAACAGCAACATTTTCCGCCAAGTTTTCGCGCCAAAACTAAATACATGTTTCTAATACATAACAATACAGATTCAGGATACGACTTTCTACCGTCAATTGTCTTGCTGGTCAGCTCACATCCTTACTTTCCTTTGGCATACCAGAGCGTACTTATAGCATTTGGTCTCGATAAATAGCTAGTTGTTATTATGCGAAGTGTGAGAGGTCTTTAAGATATTAAGATTAGGATAAACTGCCCGATTCGAACAGTATGCGTATAAGAAGTATTTTAATATCACTTGTTATAGATGGTCAAGCAAATCTTGTCAGTTTTCTTGAATAATTTCTAACCTATGTATTAACCTAAAAAATAAAAATATGTATTTGAAATTCTCAGAATGAGCTCTTTCATTTGATATTCATATAACACGATATACTTTGAGAAACTTATTTTTTTTAACTTTCTTATTTACCCCCCAAAAGTGGCACACATGTTTAAAATTTATTTTTTAAGTTACATATATGTCCATCTTTGGGCCACTAATTTACACATGTATACCAAATTTCAACTTTCAACTTAATTGGTCCAGTAGTTTCCGAGAAAATAGACTGTGACAGACGGATAGACCGACGCACGAGTGATCCTACAAGGGTTCCGTTTTTTCCTTTTGAGGTACGGATTAAATATTGTAGGTGTATTTTTGACAGGCAACTGAGCCAACGACGTTAGGTACGCTGTGCCACCTTGTAGGTACCTAATTAAGTATGCGCTACTTATTATTTATTTATTCAAATACATTAGAAATTAAAACTGAGTTACAATCATAATATGTTTTATTAATTAACTTGACTAGATTGTCAATAAGCGCTAATAAGGTCTGAAAATCTAAGTTACCCCATTACACCATTAGGTATATAGGTATAGGTACTATACTCTGTATCTTTAGGTATTTAAATAAAAGTAAACAAAATCTACCCTCAAATGACTCCTTAAGCCAGTTGAGGGTAGAAGAAAACATTACACGAACAAATAATGTACCTAGGTTTAAGTCAGGTCGTTCAGTGACTGATCCAGGCGGTTTTGTATTTGGGTGGTTAACCAATAAATGTTATAACTACCCGAAAATATACAAATTGTTTGTTTACTTTCTTTTAAATACCTAAAGATACAGACTATAGGTATACTTATTACGCCGTGAAGGCCGAGCATGTCAAAATGTCGGGCGAGCACGAGCTTAAGGCCCAGTAGGTTCGTGTTCTTCTCTCACTCTCGCTGAGCGTAAGCGTGAGCGAGATGTGCGTGCGCGGATATCATGTTCATGAATTGAATTTTTTGTGTGTTTTTAATACCTAATAAAAATGTTATTGCTGAGTTCCCTCAAGCATAATACATATTGCAATTTTATTTAGAAATAATTTTAATATTTTTAGTTTTTGTGCAAATTTTATTAAATTTTTTTAGTGCATTTGCGTCAAACACATTTTTTAAAAAGGTCACTTCTGTGGAGAGTACAATAAAAGTTAACGACTCTGGTACATAGATATCCCGTTTTTCTTTTTGAGTCTCAAGTACTGAAAAAATGTATCCCGCCTAGAAAAATGCTGCGTACTTGAAATTAGCTTTAGATTCCCTTAAATTTGCGATGTCTACAGGAAATACGCAAGTCCGAACACCTTGTAAAAAAAGGTCACTTCTGTAGACAATATAATAAAAGTTAACGACTCTGTTAGGTACATAGATATCCCGTTTTTCTTTTTTGAGTCTCAAGTACTGATTTTTTTAACGTGCATCTGGGTCAAACACATTTTTTTTTAATGTCACTTCTGTGGACAATTTAATAAAAGTTAACGACGCTGGTACAATGTAGGTACGACTGAAAAAAAATTATCCCGCCTGTAAGGTGCCGCGAAAAAATTAGCTTTAGATTCCCTTAAATTTGCGATGTCTACAGGAAAGATGCGATTGAGTTTGCTATAAAATGTGTATGTCCCATTTTAGACCTATGTTCGTGATCGTGAAAGTCAAAAACTCGGTATTCGAATCACTGAAGTCCTCAAAGAAAAAAAAGAAAAACCTCAAAAAAAAAGAAAAAAAAAAGGCCTCAAGATTGCTATTAAATAAACATTTTAGCAACCATATTGTGCTCTAAAAAAGCGCTATGACTTTTCATAAACTCCTCATAATACTGCACTCGAAATCAATGTGGAACTCTGCCCAATACCTTGATACCTATTATGGCAAATTCCAAAATACCATCAGTCTAATATTAATCCGTGCCCTATCCATAATAACACACATGCATAAACCATTCATTGCGATGCAAGAGGCACTAAGGCATTCCTACCGCTTGACCCACTGGACACCCATATTATACCAACGCTTACGAGTATGGTATTGGTAGGAAAGCGAGCCATAACTGGAAGGCCATAATAATAACCCAGATTTGTGAGGTCCCTAAATACATCCAAATTTGCAAATATATTTGGCATATCAAAATTTATACACAAAAGGAAAATAAACACTATCGACTTAAAATAATAAATAAACTTCTAAGTTGTCTTTTAATTAGTATTTAAGGAAATCCAGAAAAGCTTCGCTGAAGCGTAGGTAGTGTTACAATATCCGGAATTGATATACCTATTATCCGATTCGAGCTATTTATTTTTGTAAAATGTCACGAATTAATAAACGTAATTTTTTTTGTGGAAACCCGACATTCTAATCTTTTTTTCCATGTATGGTATCACTGATTTAGCCACTTAACTAAATCCTTAATACTTAGGTTGCCCTGAAAATTTTACCTTTTAAGTATGTACTTTTATAATTTTTCAATTCATAACCCACCGATAAAATTATAACAGAGCCACGTAATTAAATTAAACCTCGCCTCTCTTCGATGAGGTATCAGTGTCACAAATCCTTTATAGAAAACCACACTACTCGATTCATACGTTACGTTAGGAGCTACGATGCCAAACATTGACACACAGATCACACCCATGTTAAACTTAAAACATCCCTCATATTACACACTTCTCACACGTCGAGGTTTAAATTTAAGTAAGTACGTGTTAATATCGGTAAATAACAAGGATTACTAAGGTACCTTCTGCTGGTACCTACACATAAGTTCACCGACCACTTTTCCATAAATCAACGCTGTCACATTAAATCCTTAATATAAACAGCTACAAAAGACGCCGAATGTAGAAAAAGGTTAACTAGTCCATTTGTAAAGTAAAAGTGTCTACGAAGAGCGTCGGCAAGTATGACCATCGCAGACGCGATCCGTGTACCAAATAGTGTTACTTAACATTCACACGAAAATCTGAAAACAAAACAACTCGGAGACTAACAATAAGATACATTTACAGGTTTAATGCGACGTTTGAAGGTTTGCGATAAATCTAATTATTAGCAGGGGTGCGAAACTCCTGACTTCGGTCAAACTCGGCTCCGCTCGGCTCAGCATTGCTCCGAGCAATTATTAGGGTTGGCACCACTTGACTTCCTTTTGCGTGCACGACCACAGATAAGATAATCACTTGATTTTTGACAACCCTAAATAGCCGAAAGGGATAGTGCCATATATTAGAAAGGGACAGCATGATTCGACCCTGAACCGCTGTCAAACTTCGTTTTTGTAGGAAGTTTCCTTTCTGTACGGTAGTACTATTAATTATTCTGTGTTATTAGTTAGAATGCGCCTTTAGTGCGCCGACATGAAAATGCTGAACAAAAATTCAGGCTGTAGGGACTTAGGTACTTTACGGATTACTGTTTGTTATTTGTTAACTAGGAGTCAAGTTCCAAACTATCCAAAGAAAGCAATAAGTCATCAAGTTTGTATAGTCGTTCTTTCTTCTTCTTCCTCGCGTTATCCCGGCATTTTGCCACGGCTCATGGGAGCCTGGGGTCCGCTTGACAACTAATCCCATGATTTGACGTAGGCACTAGTTTTTACGAAAGCGCAGTCGCTTGCAGATGGCAGTCCATCTGACTTTCCAACCCAAATGGGAAACTAGGCCTTATTGGGATTAGTCCGTTTCCTCACGATGTTTTCCTTCACCGAAAAACAACTGGTAAATATCAAATGATAGGTATTTCGTACATAAGCTCCGAAAAACTCATTGGTACGAGCCGGGGTTTGAACCCGCGACCTCCGGATTGAAAGTCGCACGCTCTTACCGCTAGGCCACCAGCGCTTTTTTTTAAGTTTGTATAGTCGTTATATACCTACCTAAAGTAGGTAATTCGTTTGTTGATTTTAAGTACAATTTGACTACGCACAACCATGTGTTCATAACAAACAATAAGCAGAACTCTCACCTCTATAACCTCTCGTGCGGCAAGATGCCTAGAAATGGACGCTATATTACCGCCCGCCCGAGGGGATAAGCAGATATTTTTCCTTATCATCCGCAGCAAAAACCACATAATTTTTGTACCATTTAACGGATATTCCCGTCTTCTAACGACATCCTAGGAGGAGGCGACCTAATCCCAAGAATTGGCGTACTCAACAGACCTAATTAAGTGTAATCAACTAACACGTCGCTAAGTGTGACGCCGGCCATTCGAACGGAAGAGAAACAGCCATTTCACAATCCGGACATGGCGGCCGATGCAAATGGCCGCGCGTTTGGAATACAAAATGGCGGCACCCCATATTGCATAATGGAGTGTAAGTAGATAGAGCTTTTTGTTGAATAAGAGCAAGTTTCACTTTCTAGATCTTGATGTTGATGTAATTGTGTTTTGTGATGGAAGACGTAATTTGGACGTGGTTTGAAAGGTAAGTTAGTTTTATTAGGTCTTGTACTTATAACTTACCTAAGTATTTAGCTTAAATCCACACTCAGCTTGAATTTGAGATGATCCAAAGTTAATCAATACATTTTAACCTTTGATTGTATCTGTTGAACAAGTCAAGGGATTATATATTTTCTTCTGCTACAACAACTACGTAGGTACATTGACGGACTGGCCTTACGGGCACTAAAAATGGTACTAGTTCAGCGGTGTCACTCACCAATTCGAGCCAATGGTGCGTGCGTGGTGCGTGATGCGAACTCATCAACCAATCGCGTTGTAGCGGTGTCACACCGCTGTACTGGCCCCATTCATGCCCCATTCTTATTACCGTAAGGCCAGTCCCGAGATATTATACGTCAATGCGTAGGTATTTTAACTAATAAGCAATGAAAAATCAAACACGTTAACCAAATTGAAGCGAGCTCAGCAAAAAGAAACTGGAATAACTTTAAACCCTGTGTTGATATAACTTTAACACCACTGAGCTCATCAGAGCTTCACTCTCGACTTTAATACTAACTCACTCCTAGTTAGACACGCAAAGGAAAAACTCATCAACACAGTTATCGGACTCTTCGTAACCCTTATTAGAAGGAGATAAGGTCTATCACTATTCAGTTACATGTATTGTCAGTACATGACAATGACATACAGTTGTAAATCCCAAACACGAAGTCGGAAGACCTACCGCCTACAACGAAAAATCAAAAAACGTTATCTTCCTCTTTATCGCTCTTACATATTCGAGCGATAGAGTAGCAGATAAAGAAATTTCGAATTTCGTCTTTCGCTGTAGGCCCTCAGGTGTTAGCGGCCATTACAGAAACGATGATCGATTGGTATGAGCGCTTCAGTGGTGAGAGCCGCACTCTTGCGCATGACAATGTTTTGACCGGGGATGTCGTTCCAAATGCTTACCGAGCGCTAGCAGATCGAACGTTCAAGTTAGGTACCTACACATTGGTCGGGTAATACCAAGAAATAACATAAAAAATACCAATTTTGAAAAAAAAAGTGCTGTAGAGGACAACTTTAAATAAAATGGCCCACCTACTTCAAAAAGTCGGCTAGTTAATACCGAAAATCACTATATTTCCATCATATTAGAGACAATTTTTGGAATTACGAGACATGCGGAATTTTTCGGGATTACCCTAAATACCTTTTGGCTATGGGCGAAGTGCGAGGGCTGGAGAGGATGCTAAAAGCGGTGAACCGTCCTCGACATAACAATGTGAACTTCGTTAATTTCGTGGGCTCAAAACTTCATACCCACCTCTTACTAGCTCTCTATCGCACATGTAATTTCGTACGTAAATGTGACAGGGAGGCAACACGTCGAACGTGGTTCGTGGTAGGCCCTCTGGTTTGGACGAGTCAATCCGCCTAAGCATTCGTGAACAATCGCCGTATGCATTCCTGTAATTCACAAAGTTTGCCGCTAGCTCTAGTCCGTTACCACTTACCAGTTAACAATGATCTGCCATTACGAAGAGCTTATACGCACTTAGGATCCAATTTATGACGCAATGAGTCAGACGATTTGATACCAATGTTAATAGGGTTTGACTGTTTTAACCATATTAGTCATGTCATGCAAAGGGTCCTGTTGTTTCTTCTGTACCATGCCTCGGTACGTGTAACTTAAACTTGTATGTATTTTATTTGATATAAACTTTAGCAATTTTGCTGCGAATTCTCATTAGAATTTTTATTTTATTTTATGGGGTCAGACAGCTAGTGTGGGCGTAATGCTAGAGGTATTTCTATACAACAGGAACTGAGGGCCTACCGCGAAAAAGGAAAATCGAAATTTCGTTATCTGCCTTTGCATATTCAGATAGAGAGGCAGATAAAGAAATTTTGTTTTTCGGGCGTCTGGTCTAGTCTACATATGTAGGTATATATATCTGGTAAGCTAATAAGGACGGGCATCCCAAGTCGCTATCGCCACCTTAAATGATAAATTACATAAAATGTCATTAATAAACAATTAAACAATATTTTCAAACCAATCGCACTCACTCTCACCACTCTTGCTAAGCTCAAACACAAACGACGCATCTCCATATAAGTTTCATGGGAACATACGGCTTTTTGGCATTCAATGGTGCGCCAGGACTTTCTTAAATACTTCACCAACGAAAGCGCTCGCCATTCAACTCACGCGCACCTAACGCGTGCCTTGCCGCCCTAAGGATCCCGTATAAAAACCAAGCCCATAGAAAAATTAAATCATTGTTGCTCCATTAACCAACCGGGCCGAACGTCCAATTAGAAAATTTAATGATAGTGACCTTACGACAATGAAGTGCGTTTTATTTGTGGCTTGTGTGGTTGCTGTGAGGGGGTACAGCATAGGGGACAATGAGGTTATCACCCCGCGTTTGAGTACAAGTGAGGATCTGTTGGACAGTGTTATCAGTGATTGTTTCGACACGAGCGAGCCTTCAGCATGTCTTAAAGTCAAAGTGCTTTCATACCTGGATACGCAGCTCGGAGTGAGCAAGGAGTCGGCCCGGTCTTTCGACGACAAGAACATCGATAAAGTGATCTTCGACCGTGTTGGGAGGATCCTGAACGCGAATGAGTTCAGGTTCACGCTGCCGGAGTTCATCTTCCAGAATGCTGAAGTGTCGTACAGGGCTGATAGGGGATTCGATGTTGAATTCCCTGAGGAGACTGCAAATGGTGAAGGTGAGTTAAGCAATCCATAAAATCAAGCAAATAGTCTTAGTATCAAAGCAAAATTGTGTTTCAAAATCTCGATTAAGATACCGATTAAGAGCTCCTGCATCTTGAAAATATTGTCCAGAGGTTTGCTTTTTACCTGAAAGTTTTAATTCCAATTTCTCTTGCAGCTCGTGGCCTCTTGAAGAAGAAGCTTCTGCTCCCCGTGCTGCTGCTCTTGAAGCTGAAGATGAAGGCGATCATGCCCATCCTGGTGACCATCATCGGCATAAAAGCTGTCAAGGCCCTGATCCTCAGCAAGCTGGCCATCACCCTGGTGCTTGGATTCTTGATCTACAATCTGGTTTTGAAGAAAGGAGGTTCGTATGACATTGATAATAATAGATATAGGTACTCACTCTGCAACAATATCCATATTTAATTATGAGTAGGTAATTTGAAGTGCTGCATATTCATATAACAATAATGGAAAATACTACTCGCCTCTTCTGAATCTGGTTTAAACAATAAATACAAAAACTTAGGTACTTTCAAAGAGTAGGTAAAATAATTTAGTGACTTCATACTGTGTTTAAAGTGTTTAAACCAACAGAGACTAACAAGTTACCTATAGATGTCTTCCAAAATTCTTGATAGCATAACGTTACTAACAATTGCTTGATTTTGGTTTTTCCCAGCTATGCCCATGATGATGGCGCCAACCGACGCCCCGCCAGCGCCCCAATACGGACCCCCTGCCTCACAATACGGTCCCCCCTCCACCCCTGCCGCCCCCGCGGATTCCTACGGCAGCCCCCAATGGGAGCCCTCAAGCTCCGGGCCGTACTCTCGCGTCTGGGACCCGAGTCAGCTCGCCTACAGCTCGTACTTCCCTAGCGAATCTAGCTCGTCTGGTTCCCAGTCTCCTAGCTACTCCAGCGTAGCTTCCATCTCGACTGTTTCATCATCATCATCCTCGCCCACCTACTAGCTACCTCCAAAACATCATGTACATAGCACGCACGGAATGGATAGTGTTTAGGAGCTAATTTATTGATGATATTTAAATTATTTATTGACACAATAAAGAACTGATGTTTTACAAGTTTATTTGCGTTTGGCCTTACATCGATCCAATTCCAATCCAATTCCAGTGTAATTTTAATTGAACCTATTCCTCCATCTAACCCGATGCCTAAGAATAGAAACAATAGGTTTAGGTACATAATTTCAACTCAAATTTAGGTAAGTAGGTACTGAATAAAGTTAAATAACTCGCATCCATGAAATTCAGGAAATAAACTAACGTAAGTCTATGTAGACATAATACCTAATATCATAGACAAAATTCTAGGTAAGTGCACGAAAAATATTTTTTAGCAAAGTATAACAATATCTACACTCAATATAGAAATACATATGATTACGACACGATATATCTACGATAAGATAGGTAACCTATGAGGTAACGGTTAATTGTCCGCCCAGAAACCCATAAGTAGACGGACTCGAGTGGCAGAAAGACCCCGAAACCGCAAGACAAAGGTGTGGAGAAATCTTAGCATCAAATCAAGGGGTCTCCAAACCCCGGCCCGCCAACACCTAAAGCGAGTGCCCACTGTTAGGGCCGCGGGAGCCAGGAGCCAGACTCCAGGGGTACAGCATTCATTGAGAGTGGAAGTGTTCCTAACAGCAGCAACGAGACACCCTCCCCCGGCGCAAAAACCGACGGTCGCCCGCGCGAAAGTTTCTGAGGCGCAATATGTCCGTAAAAAAGTTTGGAGACCCCTGATCTAATCTAACGAGAACTGGGAAAATAATGAAAATCTAAGAAAACTGTATATTAAGCTGTGGAGTTTAAAGTTGTAAAATTTTTGTAGCATCTGTATCCCGATACATTTTTTCTTTTCGGTTTGCGTTTGTCAATGTACGGTTGTCATCTTGGCTAGACTCCTAGGTTCTTCCCATGAGGAATAGGGTTGGGAAAATGTTGTATGATACGAACAGCTGTTTGGTCTACTTTTTTCCGCCCTTTTGGCGTCCCGGTCAGTGAAAATCAGTACAACGACCTAAAAACGGCCACCATTTATATGGACCCTATTGTCTACTACACTGTAACATAATAACTGTAACTAAAAAGGGATCAAATGAAAATGCAATTAATTCAATTCACGTACTTATTTTATTGTATGACTGGTGTAGCATCGTTTATGAGTGAAAACGGTCGAGGTTATCAAAGCTATCGGTTATACAATATGGAAAAGTGGAAAAATACAAACTGTAGGTACTAATAGAGGATGTATTGTAAACTTTTTAAACAGTATATTTGCTTACGGATTTACCGGATTTACATGGGATTTTTTTTATTTATTCTAGCAACATATAAACGGATGGATTTGTCTAGCCTACAAATCCGTCCGTTTTTATGTTTACCTATTTACCTACATAATAGGCACATGTTATAAAACAAACACATAAAAAATCAAAATTCGAACTATTATTTAATAATACATTACGATACAAGTGCGAAAAATAGGAATTTAGAGCATAATTATTAAAACGAAACTTATTTAAATAATTTACAAATAAATTAATTTAACCTATCATGCTGTGAAGTTAAATATTTTATTTACAGTTTGAGCTTACTAATTTGTAGAGAAATGCAGGTGTGTAAGTGCGTGTAGGTGTGTGCAAGTGAAGGGGGAGTTTGTTTGTATGTATGTTATGTAGGTATGTAGCATACTTACCTACAGTTATTTTACTGTTTAATAAATTGACAATACACCTCTTTGTATAATGGGTTGCTAATTATTATTGTCTCAGGTGTAGGTACGGATCTATATCTGATTGCCTTATTTTTCTAGTTATATAAAAACTTCTTTATATATACTTTAATATATAGTTTAAAGCGAGAATCTGAAAGATAACTTAACTTGTTTTACTATGTCGACCATTATTTACATAACAGTTAACTATTAAAATTTCAACAAATTACTTCCTTATTTTATCAATAAATGGGTAATTTACTTACACAAAGGATATAGTGTTTTGATATGAAACTAGAGCGAAGCAAATAATTCAATCTGTAGGTAAGGTAAACGTACTAGTGCTCGACATGCTAATGCCCAATAGATGACACCTTGCTGTCACCTCTATTGACAATGACTTAAGTTTCAAGATGACACATACTGGGACCGCGTCGAGCACCAGTACGTTTACCTTAGATAACGTGAAACACTGAGAAAAGCGAGGGATTTAAACCCTTCACAAAATACAGACGTGAGAGGAATGAAATATTTTTTTCTACCGACATAGTAAAAGAAGCTTACAGCCTTATATTTGCAACCGTAGTTATATAGAGTTAAGATACAATTTTCAATAGCAAGTCGATTACATTAGAAGACAATTTATAGAGTGAACATTAAGTGGTCGTGCAAAGTTAGATTTACAAGTCCTACAGCTAAGTTAATTTATGAATACTTGTACAGGGGGACAGTCGAGTGCATAAATATGTATACATTTATTCACCTTAACCCATTGCAATAAGGTGAAAAAACGTGTACATATTTATGCAGTCGACTGTACAAATCGACCTATGCTAAGTGGGCGAGATGATATTTGTACTCGTAAGGTGTGAGAAGCTTGCGTCTATCCATATGTAAAATTCAATCCCAACGAACACACACAGTACAGAACTGAAGCTTCGCTTGTAATCCACGGCAATACATATGTCCATAAAACAGATGGCGCTAGTGAGTCAACAACAAATCGCACCCCGTACCACGCGCTAAATCGCGCTATTCATGTTTCTAGTAGGTATGTTTCTGTGCTAGTATTTACCAAACGGATGAACCGATTTGATTGCGGTTTTCAGTAGAAGAATAGTTGAATGCACAGTTTATTGTATGCTTAACATGTTCGAGTCTTTCCTGTAGACATCGCAAAAAGTTAATTAAGGTTAATTTTACACTGCACCCTTACAGAAGGGATACATTTTTTCAATACTAAACACGAAAATAAAAAAGTCGTGATATGCAGGTACCCGAGTCATTAACTTTTATTGTATTGTCCACAGAAGTGACATTCTCCTGAAATGTGTTTTTAACCCAGTTGCTAGATGGATTTTAAATGTTTTAATTTACTAAATAGCGCTGCCATAATTTTGTTGGAGCTTTTTGGACCCATTTTAGGATACGTTCGAATTTTACATTTGAACAGTCGCAAGTTAAAAGGAGCAGGGGGCCTACCGCGAACAACGTGCGACGTGTTGCCTCCCTGTCACACTTACGTACGAATTTACAAGTGCGAGAGAGAGGCAACGCGTCGAACGTGGCTCGCGGTAGGCCCTCAGGGAATGGTATGTACAATGAAAGGTTAAAGCTATTATTTCACAGCCCTCGACTCTAAAGGAGTGCGTTTGTATAAGGTACGTAAGTGTTAGCGATTAGCGATGACTTCTATGAGTGCGAAGCATTGAAATTGAAGGATTTAATGGTAAAATTACAGCTCTAAAATGTATAGCACATTACAGTAGACCAAGAAAAGACTGCAACGATTTTGATAGCACACGTGTAGCATTGCGTGTGCTATCGAAATCGTTGGTACTTTTCTTGGTCTAACTCTAGACGTTTTCCTGGTAGCTTTTCGTAAAAAAAACGTAGTCTTGATTTTTTGGAAGCACTTTTATTTGAAACTTGTACCTAGGTATAGTTTGGGCCAGGACTGTCTCATTTCAAATATAGACAGAGAGAATAACGTCTTTGTCTTACCCTAGTATGTACTAGCACCGAAGAAAGGGATGAGTCTAATTTTCCTGCTTCTTACTGACTGAGAAGTTGTGTTAGCCAGACTATTGTTTTGGCGCACTTAAAAAACGCAAGAGTTAAGAGACTTAAGAGACAAACCTGCGTTGTGACTTCTGACTTCCTTAATACATAGACAAACAAAACAAAGTAGATGGCTTTGTACGCCAACTTATGATGTTCTTTTCGATCTTTTAGTTCAGTTCAGAATTTGCCGCAACTTGTACGGGACCATGCGACGCCATCTACTTTAGCTGTCAACATGGCGGCTTTAATATTGTGCACCTTTTCGTGTCTTAGAAATCTTAGGATTCTTTTGTCCATGATATATGTGTAGTTATTTAACACATTCACTGCCAGCGACCCGCTAGGCGGGTTCTCTGTTCGTAGGCGCTTTTTGCTACATAGGGTTTTTCCTGTGTTACGGCTACGCCTGTAGCGCGTAGCTCGCGCTGGCACTGAATGTGTTAAGTAGACGTAGAGGTATATATGTATATGTATATAATCGTGCACACATTTTTAGAGCTGTTATAGACAAAAATAAATACAGAAGTTATAATATTTTAATATAGACGAGTTTATACAACCTACATTAAGGATGAGTGCTATGAAATTGAATGACAGATTTAAAAGTGTAAGAAGGAATATAGCACTGTAAGGTCCACTTGCACCATTCCACTAACCCGGGGTTAAGCAATTAAACCGATAACCCAGTGTCATATTGTACTGGTAACCATGTAACTCCAGGTTTAAACCGGTTAACCCCGGGTTAGTGAATGTTGCAAGTGGCCATAAGAAAACTATGTTAGTATTTACAGCATTTCCTTTCCCTATTACGTAAGGTTCTAGAGAATAAATTCATATAATGTACTTAAAATTCTCACGTCTTTTTTTAGAAGTACCTTAACCCTTTCGACGCCGTGTCAAACACAAAAGCTGTCACTCGGACGCCACGTCAGTCACGTCACCGAAGTGTCAAAACTGAAATTGAACTATATGCATATGCACGTAGGTCTATGTTGCTCTGTGGTCTGTGACCGATTAATCCGTCTTTGGCGTTGGAGCTGCGGTGAGTGCGGTGCGGATATATATCGGTCATTGGCGTCCAAAAGGCTCATGACTCTTCGAAATATATAATAGGGAAATGTAAATATGTAAGTTATACTTTGATATTATTACGTATATTTTAGTTAATTCTAGTATGTATATGGTAAATTCCAGATTAAATCCATTACCATAACTCCCTTTATTGTCCTCGGTTATATTTTCATAATGTTGCATATTATGCTATTTGCATATTCAATACTCCAGTACAGAATAAATAATAGTACTAGGTACAGAAGGTTCACTCTGTAACAAAACGCGTCTATTACGACAGATATGACCGCGAGCAGGCGTCCATTCCGTAGCGGGCGCGGCAACTACTACTGCTAGACACCAAAATTGGTGTGGGCCGCATGTACTTAGCGACGCGACGAAATCGCGGACGGAGTGAGCCACGCCTGACTCCAGCAAAGATTATTGAATGTCTAAATTAACGTGTAATTATGTAAGTTGTAAAAAAAAGTCGTACTTCTCAGATAAGATAGCTCAAAAAGATGGCGCTACTGCTACACGTTTTGTAGTAACTAAATAAATTATCAAACGCGAACTTCTGATAACCAGAGTTATCGCATAATATACGGAGTCGTACAGCGCCATTTACATCAGCTGTCAAATTCGAAGCACGAATTTGTCTTAAGACTGTACACATTTAATCTTTGTACCGAATGTTTATAGACCTAGTTTAACCCTTTGAACGCTAGACGGCGAAGGAATGCCGTGCCCCGGACGCCAGGCGATCGCGATTTTTTAAGCGAAATTGAACTTTACGAGTCCAGCGTAAGTCCCTATTGGAGTGGCGAAACTGGCGGCTCATGTAACAGATCCTAACTATGTCCTGCTATTTATATAAATAACTTTTTAATATTGAATACTCACATGGACTGTTCGATACTATGCCTTACTATAGAGATGTTGTATATTATTATGCCAAAGTATATCAAAAATCTACTAGATATGTGATGTTCTCTGACAAAAGGTACAACTGGCAAGTAAGAATAATTTTCGAATGTCAGTACAAGGCGTACTGACTCGGTCGGGGGAGACGTGCCTCGGCCGCATTGCCTCGGGCAAGGTACGGCTCAAACCGACCGAGCTGCTTCGCGCGGCAATTAACTCACGAGGCGGCGCGTTCTATGTGGACTCGCCTAATGGCCAGCCGTACCGATTGTTTCAACACAACACATGATACCATCGATAGCCTATTTTTGGGCAATGTTAAGGCATACAAACACTATCAACAAAGTGTTATTTGATAAAATTTGGCATTTTTTCTTCTACACGGCGAAACTAATAAAAACTTTCAATTACTATCTAGTGTGATGGTGTAAAGGAATGGAAGATGAGTAAGGCACCAGGGTACAAACTTTAATGCTATAAAACTAAAACCTCTATCTACTTGAACTCTTCTTACTACCAAGCAGGACAAAGTCAGCCAAATACCTCTGGATTGAATGCCAAATGGGAAGAAATAAAAAAGAAAATAAATAAAAAAACATTTACTATCACATAAAAAACTCACAACTTAAAATGTCGAAACGCAATGTTCAGGCGAACACGTTCGTTGCTAAAAATAATTGAGTAATAAAAACACTCTCAACTGATCATTTTCGACCTTAAGTCAATGCATTAAGGTTACAAATAGTCAGTTAATTGTGTCATCGACGGTACAATAAATTGACTGGAAATACAAAATAGTAAAATGCATTTCACCTATGAATTAACATTTTTAGTGATACAAGTAAAACTAATTACTTTCACATTTCTAGTCAATAGGCAGAGTACACAGAATGAGACGCCTCGCGAGGCAAACATACGCGCGGCCGCGATGCCTCCGGCGAGTTAAGTCTACACAGACTGCTGCTTCGCGCGGCAAATTCCTTGCGAGGCGGCCCGTTCTGTGTGGATGCGTCTAATATAAAAAAAAATATTTTTGGTCTCAAACATACTGAACACAACAGTCAACGGGCACCCTCCCTCATCAGATTAAACCTTAATCTAATCCATATTAATTACTTAACATAACATTAGCTCAGTCTATAAAACATACCCAAAATATGTTATGAGGAATCCAGCCCGTGTTCAAAAAAGGCACTACAATTAAACTATGTATTTCGATTTTATAATTGTAACCAAAAATATAATAAATTACAAAAAAAATAGTGACTAATCTTGTACTTTGACAGTGTCTAGTTTAACTGGAGTACCTTTGTTTAAACTATACTTAAACTACTATAATTGTAGTCAAAGCTTAAACAGGCAGTCGGCTATAGATATATATGATTATATGTGCCATTCACTTGCCTGTTATTATATTAGTGTAATAGTTAGTTATTTAATAAAAAACAGTGTGCGTTTGGTAAGGTTAGGTAGGGTACAGATAAAGACAGAAAAAAATCCAAATGTCATCTTTATAATGTATATTTTTATTATAATTATTATAAAGGTGATATTTGTTTTTTTTTGGTTAATTTGGTAAACCCAAATGTTTGCCTCGTTTTTTGCAAAGGTTAACTAATTTCACCTGTGACACCCTTTACAGAAGTACAAGTACAGGTAAAAGGCACTTCCAAAATCAAATAGACACTGGGTACCTACGGCGAAAGTGCCTCTGTTGCTAGCTTATATTTCTAGAAAAGGCTCACTTATCCCACGAAACCTTATTTATTCCTTGATTAAAAACTGCAATCATATAACATGCCAATTTAAAACAAAATATCACGAAATAAAATATTGGAATTTTAACGAAAATCTGGATAAAAAATTGTTTTTTAAGTCAAGCAAATTTCAAATTAAAGTACGTAATTATAACATTTTATAACTTTCTTATTGTAACAGCATTTTTCTTCGAACAATTCTGGCTTCAACTGCTTTTGTACTAACTATAATAAATTTTTCTATCGACTTACAAACTTAACATTATGTATATCATATACAAGACAGGCGTATATAAACACTGTCATTATACTATCCATAAGTCATTATATAGAAGCACAAGCATGAATTATTCAAAAGAAATAATAATGGGTATAATTATAGCAATACTTAATTTAAATTCACGTCTTGCGGGGTACGCGGTAGCTTACTTGGGTAAGAGAGACCGCCTTAGAGTGGCAGAAGCTTGCAGGTTCGAATCCTATCCAAGACAAATTAATTTCCTCAGAAAATATAATTATAACCATTTTTATTCCTCTTGTGTACTCTTAATATCGTCTGGCAAGTCTGTCTTCGAGCCCATTTCTCTTAAGATTATTTATTTTGTATGTACATTGTATTATATTTTATCCCCATGCCATTTGCTTCTCAATATATACATCTTATTTAATTTCGATTATGAATTAAGTTATCTGAATATGTCATAATTTCGCTCTTATATCCGTCTAATAATAGCAAACAGAAAGAAAAGATTTTAAAATGTTGCTAGTTAAAAAAACTGTTTCCTTTTTTTAAACTGAACAAGTTGGATTTGGCCAAAGTGTACCAGTTAAAAAAGTATAAATTAAGTGATCCTAAGGGTAATTAAACTTATTAAATTCAATTTCATCACATTATGTATATGACGTAGTGTTACTGACTCATTTTATTTGACAGATTCCAGTTTTTTTTTAAAGTAGCAATACACATTTTAATACACCACTTTAAAATCCTTTCTTGTTTGTCTTTTATATATATTTTACTTTCATACACTCTAGTTATAGTCCTATCTTTAATAGCATCTTTCAATCACCTTGCAACACAACTGGTTCTAACTCGATAACAATAGAATTATTTCAAGTTTATATGTGACGTTCCACGGCAAAAGGTACCTCATGGCGGCTGGCGCTTACGTCGCATAGCGCCGCAATAATATTGGAGCGCGTTAATAATAGCGCAAGCGCCAACCGCCATAAGGTACCTTTACCCGTGGGACGTCACATATAATCATTGATTAAACTACACTTTGTATGGGATTTCTATACAAAATGTAAACCTTTCAATGTTTTTCAGCGTGTGTATTAGTAAAGGTAGCAGTATTAACTGGTAAAAATAGACATTAATTAATGATAAAAAAATATTTTTCATAAATTAGTGATATGGAAAATCGCAACTGGAAAACTTTGCTGCGTTAAATAGTTTTTTATCATTTACTAGTATATTAATTAAAACGAATAAATACGCACCATACATAATATCAACAGTAAGTACCTTTAAACAGGCGACTCTTACTAAACACCGTTTATACGAACATTTCTTGAATTTGACTCTTATTAGTGAGATGAATATAGTTCACGAAAGTTTTAGATGTAGGATGTCAAGTATATATTAACAAGTGATCAAATAGCTACAGTCAGCAGCATTTGCTAAGCGGGCGAGGTGTTCAAAATGACCTTGACACGCTCTTATTCTCTTAATAATAAAGTCGCGTCAAGATCATTTTGAACACCTCGCCCGCTTAGCAACTTCTGCTGTTGACTCTACTACCTGCAAATCAAACTGACGATCGGGGTCGTACAATTTCTCTTTTATACTTCCATAATCGTAGGAGGTGTGAAAAAGATGATAATATCGTCCTCTGCCTGCTATATGGCCAAATCCAAATTTATGATTATTGAAATCTTAACTTTATTATTTTTAATTAAAGTTGAATCTCCAATGATCATAAATTTAGAGACGTGGCCATATAGCAGGCAGGGGACGATATGATCTCGGTCATCTTTTTGTTATGTGGATAGTATAGCAACATTGAACACTGTTTAGTTGTCGTTACTAGCTTGAAGAGTCGGATTTAATCTATATTTTAAAAGGCGATCCCTCGTAACACTCACGTAGTAACGCTGTATACTGTTGTCGTACCATCAGCTGCAAAAGTGGATGGTGACTTTATCAATGAATTCATTCACAATGTCTCCATGCAATTTCGCAGCTCACTGTACATCGATCATTAGAGTACTAGTGTGACGTAATATCTCGTCCTAGCAACACCGAGCACTGCGAACACTGTCACTCTCGCCTAATCCCCGTATCACTGGGTGACAAGTCTCACAATGATAGTCCACAGGCCGTGGAGGTAGTCGGCCCAGCGCTAGGCGGAGCTCCACAGCGCGGAGGTGACAATGGGCACGGGCGCGAAGAAGGCGAAGATGAGTCCGCACGTGATGCCGGTCACCAGCGTGGCGCCGCCCAGCATGCCGGCCGTGGCCGCGTGCTCGGGTGCCACCATACTGGAAATAAAAGGATATAAGTATAGTCCGACGAGAAATTGTAGAACATTATTGAGCCCCCCCCCCCCCCCCTTCCTACGTAACTTTCACATTTTTGACGTAAAATGCGTAAACATGGCAACAATTTAGTATGGAATTTTTTTAATAACATAACTTCCGTGAGAATTTTATAGTTACATTTTATTTTTTCTGTTGTACTATACGTTTTATTCTGGTGTCTACCTGAGCGTCCGTAATAGCGATTAAAACAAAATTGACAGCGCAATTTCACATATAACGTC
Organism: Cydia splendana; assembly: GCF_910591565.1. Classification (NCBI taxonomy): domain Eukaryota; kingdom Metazoa; phylum Arthropoda; class Insecta; order Lepidoptera; family Tortricidae; genus Cydia; species Cydia splendana. Next base: position 5,525,904 of record NC_085980.1, on the reverse strand, counting down.
ATTAGGCCACACAGAACGAGCCGCCTCGCGAGGATGTTGCCGCGCGGAGCAGCTCGGTCGGTGGAGACGCCTCGCCCGAGGCAATGCGGCCGAGGCACGTTTACACAGACCGAGCCGGAGCTCTAGAGCTATCGATTGTGGTTAATTAAACTAACTTTAATGACTTTTAACATACATTAGTAGACTTACCCGCTAACATACATCATCCCCAAGGAGCTGCCATGTCCAGAACTCCACCCCAACAGCACTGCGCCGATCCAATACACAATATCATTGTTTATAAGTACTGGGAGCGTGCGCGTCACGCCACCTTCCAGTTTGGGTTGGCAGTTGCAGAGAAGGAAGAATGGAATGAAGACCACGTTGTGGTTGATGAAACTGACTTTTAACATACTAAGCAAACATTAGTAGACTTACCCGCTAACATACATCATCCCCAAGGAGCTGCCATGTCCGGAACTCCACCCCAGCAGCACTGCGCCGACCCAATACACAATATCATTGTTTATAAGTACAGGTAGTGTCCGCGTCACACCACCTTCTAGTTTAGGTTGGTAGTTGCAGAGAAGGAAGAATGGTATGAACACCAGGCGGGCGGTCGTGAAGATGGACAGCCAGCGTTTTGTGGGCTGAAAATAAATATTATAACATCAAAGCATTACATATAAACGTCTGTCAAAAGTGAAATGCTGTTGATAATCGTTGTAACTATTCGTTTGTTTGAAAGAGCAAGAGACAAGATTTTACAGAGGTTTTGTATTTTATAGCTATGTAGGTTATGGTGTCCTGAACATTTGGGAAGCATATGCGAAGCCGAATGTTGACAATTTAACCTTTTGAACGCCATACGGCGCACCCATTTGCCGTGCCACTGACGCCACGGGGGTAAAATTCAGTTTTGTTAAATAAAGCCAACCTAAAAGTGGGGTGTTTTTCAGCAGATTTTCATCAAAAAACGATCGACGTCAAATGCCGTCTTTAGCGTCGTTGTCACGACTTTGCGTTGTCGTCAATTGCCGTCTATGGCGTTCAAAAGGTTAATGAAATGTAAGGGGTACCTACTCTTGCCCTGCCTAAATGCCCTTGCGTGAACGGACTAAGGGTGGTATTCCATTCCAATATATATTGGTCCAATGTCATAGCGTCTCGGTTACATATCAGAATACCGAAAGTTGATTTACCTAATGTCGAATCACCTATGCTCGATTCACCTATTTTTTTAAACACCTAATGGTTTATTAACCTAAGCTCATAACACCTAATGAACGAATTACCTAATGCACGTTTCACCTATATTTTTTTTACCTAAGCTCAGAATACCTATGGTCGATCTACCTAAACTTGATACACCTAATGCTTGAAATACCTAAAACCGATTTACCTAATACATGAAACACCTAAAGCTGACATACCTAATGGACGATCCACCTAAAGCTGATATACTTAATGAACGATATACCTAAAGTTGATTTACCTAATGAATAAAATACCTAAAACTGTTATACCTAACGAACGAAATACCTAAAGTCGATATCCCTAAAGGACGGAATACCTAAAGTCGATATACCTAATCCACGTAATACCGAAAGTCGATATACCTAATGTACGATATCCCTAAAGTTGATTTACCTATTGAACGAAATACCTAAAGTTAATATACCTAAAGCACGTAACACATAAAGTTGATATACCTATTAGGTACTGTTAACTGTAAAAATATGGGTGCACAAATCATCTCAAAAATATGTCCCATAGCTCTTATGTCAGCGAATCAAGAACTATGGGACATATTTTTGAATAAGTTGGCTACACCCATTGACGTAGAATATCTAAGGACGGGCTTTACGGGCACTAAAAATGGTATTAGTTCAGCAGTGTTACTCACGAATTCCAGCCAATCATGCAGTCTAACGCAACTAGTTGCGACCAATAGCGCGCGTAATGTGAACTCATCAACCAATCGCGCGCATGATGCGAACTCATCAACCAATCGCGCACATAATGCGAACTCATCAACCAATCGCGTTGTAGCGGTTTCACACCGCTATACTGGCCCCTGTCATGCCTGATTATTATTGCCCGTAAAGCCAGTCAGTCCCTAGATATCTATGTCAATGGCTACACCGATATTTTTACTGTTGACTGTATGTAATGAACGAAATACCTAAAGTCGTTATAAAAAATCATTTACTGCAGATAATGTAAGTAAATATAGCATTAATAACAAAAATAAAAATAATATTATATCTAATTAATAGATACCTGGGTCATTCCATAATAAACGCTACCAAGGGTTCAAAAATGAAAATTAGTTTAAGAAGTCAACACTAACCTATTTCCATAGAAAACATACCAATCCTTCATGTCAGAAAAAAAACCGAAAAAAAAACAATTTTTACATGTTTTTCATGTACTCGATCGCAACGTTTAAATGATAGGCGTAAAACTAATTTTATACAGCGATATTGGCAAGACTAATTAAAAAGAAAGTAACTGTAAACTGTTACAAATTTCCCGCAGTTATTTCAGGTAAAATATCGTAATTTTATAATTTGTCTTTAAAAATATTAAAAAGCATGGATTAATCGGTTTTTAGAAGAGTATTCTAGACTGTGGTCTCAAAGTAACACCCGAAACGAAAAAGAGATAAAAGTATGTGTAACTTTTCCCGTAATTAACTATAGCCAAACATGTTTTGCCAAAGAAAGGCTATGATGTGAACCTATACAAATGTGTAATAGTTGTTGTTTTAGCGTCTGCTTTAGTCGTATGTTTTAAAGTTTGAAGTTGTGTAACACCCGAAACGTGTTGATCGTCCGCCTGTCCGTCCCCGGCTTTTCTCCGTGATGGTTAGTGCTAGAAAGCTGCAATTTGTCATGGATACATAAATCAATCATGGCGACAAAGTAGTAACACAAAAATTACAAAAAAAGAATTTTTTAGGTTTGCTCCTGTACAAAATATTTTTAATTTTTTTGCGACTTTAATCCTGTGACGTGGGGTGTCGTTGGATAGATCTTTCAAAATGAATAGGTGTCACCATCGACCATTTTTTGATTAAGTGAATATTTTCGGTAATATTCGCATCGAAAGAAAAATAATTATGATATTTTCGAGAAACAGTTTTTATTGTTAAGATTAATGTATTTTATAATAATTCAGCATTTATTACTTATGTTTTTAATCGAATTTATTAAAAAGACAATAATTTAAATAAAATGAGCCATAATTTCGTATAAATCTGTCTTAATTTCGTACTCGTAACACCCGAAACGAACCATGAGTAACACCCGAAACAGGTAATTTATTTTATTAAAATTAATTGAAAAGTGATACTAAGTGTTACTTCGGTGTTTCAGTAGACTATACTAACTATTATTACTTGACATAAATAAAACTGGAGGTTACTTGACAAAATTCGCTAAATTATGCATTTTGGTACTGATGGTCCGAAGGTATAGGCCAATTCCCGTAACGCCCGAAACAGCTACTTTTTAGTGATTCTCTCGTTATTGCTCTTATACTTTAATTATGTGTGTACAGGAAAAGAAAATATTATCAAAGTAGTAGATGAATCAATAGTTATAACCTCCTAGTTCCTGTTACAATATCGAATAAAACCTTATTTTAAGAGTTCAAGTGTAACACCCGAAACGGTGGAATGACCCACCTATAATACAATTAATAAATGATAAAATTCATACATTTATTGATTAAATTCAGATTAAAATTAAAAACTCTAAAAGAAAAAGCAAAATATAGTTTAAATCATATAATGTTTATGCGCAGTCAAAAATAAATTAGAATGTGAAACTTAAAACAGGCAGTAAGAAAAAACGCCTCTTCTTTGACAGGCGTTTCGACAGCTATTCCGTTCCATTCAGACAACTTATTAAGAACGGTTTTTCAATATTCAATATTAAAAAAATAAACGTGTTATAATGATGAAGAGGTAAGTAATAAAATATGAAATATGTATATTTTCTTACATTAACAGTAGGTTTTTATGTTGATTACGACGTTTAAAGGAAACTAATATTAACACTCATCAATAAGTAGTCATGAATTGGACAAGTATAAATTTAAAAAAAATTGAAAAGCTGTAGTTCGCGAAAACCAACTTTCTGCACGCTAAACAGCTACGTAAAGTAGCACTTTTTGAGCTTTATATAACTGTATTAACTGTATAATTGTATATAACTGTGTTTATTTTAATTACATGTAAACTTATTTTTTATCGCGTTCTAAAAAAACTATGGCCTTCTACCCTGGAATTACCCTAACTACAACATTTATGGCCACAAGTTCAAACCCTTGATAAAGCAATAAACTATTAATACCAATTTTCTTTTTGCTGATTTTGTCTGAAATTTTTTAATCACTTTATGGAATATTTTTACTTAAAACTCCGGCATTCAATAATAGTCACACCTGATTGAAGATATTCGAGTTTATTATGGCCCAAATTTTGGAATGTAGGTACCTAAATTTATGGTACCTACAATAATGTAGGTACCCTACCTGTTTGAAGGTATTAGCTATAGGTATTTCGTTCGTTAAAACATATACCAGCCTTAGGTATTTCGTGCATTAGGTATATCGACTTTATGTGTTACGTGCGTTAGGTATATTAGCTCTAGGTATTTCGTTCAATAGGTAAATCAACTTTAGGCATATCGTCCATTAGGTATATCGACTGTCGGTATAACATGCATTAGGTATATCGATTTTAGGTATTTCGTCCTTTAGGAATATCGATTTTAGGTATTTCGTTAGTTAGGTATAACAGTTTTAGGTATTTTATCCATTAGGTAAAACAACTTTAAGTATATCGTTCATTAGGTATATCAGCTTTAGGTGGATCGTCCATTAGGTATGTCAGCTTTAGGTGTTTCATGCATTAGGTATAATAGCTTTAGGTAAAACGTGCGTTAGGTAAAATGTGCATTAGGTAAAACGTTAATTAGGTGTTTCATCCATTAGGTTAATTGAGTTTAGGTATTATAAACTTAGGTCATTCAATGTTTAGGTAAAATGATCGTTAGGTAATTAAAAAATAGGTGAATCGAGCATAGGTGATTCGACATTAGGTAAATGAATTTTCGGTATTCTGATATGTAACCTAGCGTCTCACTCTCTCATTAAGCAAAATATGAGACAAAATACACATTGGACATAGAAATTGGACAGGTGGAATACCACCCTTAGGAAAGTTAAGCCACCCTAAGAAAGGTAGACATTACTTATAAGCTAAAATACTTTTTTTATTTAGCAATAACAACCAAAACTAATAACTAGACATATTTACACAAAAATGTAGCTAAACTTAGGTGCACACAAATTTATAAAAAAACATGCGTGATCAATAAGTAAAGCGTCAATTTGCCCACTTTAAAAACAGCAACAAAAATAAAACTACAATGTAACTGCATTGCGAAGTGGGCTAACTACTGTCTAATTACTACTTAATAATATCTAACCAGCGGGCGCAGCACGGTTCATTTTTATCGCCTATCGCTATGCCCGTCACTTTCGCACTTACATATTTGTTAGAACGTGACAGGCATGGTGACAAGCGAGAAAAATGCGACCGTGCTACCGCCGCAGTATTACTATACTATACTCATCATATTTTACAGACCAAATAAATAAATATTATAGGACAATTTTTTACACAGATCGACCTAGTCCCACAGTAAGGTCAATAAGGCTTGTGTTGTGGGTACTAGACGACTATAATATACACATATACATGAATACTTATACATTCTATATAGAAAACATCCATAACTCAGGAACAAATATTTGTAATAAACACACAAATAAATGCCCTTTATTTGTGATAAACACACAAATAAATGCCCTTGCCAGGATTCGAACCCGGGACCTTCTGCTTCGCAGGCAGGGTCACTACCGACTAGGCTAGGAGGCCGTTAGAAATACATCTAAAACCACGTTAAGTTTGTACACTTGTTAATGACATTGTATGATTTTCTTGACTTAGAACTTGACGTGACCACTTAGCATAGGGTGGTACCTGTCCAATTCCTTGGTCCAATGTTATTGCGTCTCACTCTCTCATTAAGCAAAATGTGAGACGCAAATACACATTGGACCAAGAAATTCTTGGTCAAATGTTATTGCGTCTCACACTCTCATCAAGCAAAATGTGAGACGCAAATACACATTAGACCAAGAAATTGGACAGATGGAATATCACCCATACACAGATTAAAAACTCAAACTTAATAAGTCTATAGAATATTTACAACGACTATTGATTTAGATTTAATACAATTTCCAAGGTAGTGAATGTTATCAACATTATAATACTTGCATAGTTTTCAGAATCGAATATATCTTCTTGCAGTAAAGCACAAGTCAACTTCTAAAATTTAAACAAACATTTGAGATGCCCTGAGAAAGAAAAGCATGCGAAAATATAACGAGTATATACTTACATATGGGAACAGACTGGCAGTGATGTTTCCAATCATGGCAGTTAGATTGAAGGTGAGGAAGCAGGTCAGCCTCATGAAGTTGTCTCCGAGGAAACCTGGCGTGCTGGCTTTCACATCTGGAGAATGAAACAGTTTAAGTTTGTTGTTTTGCACAATTTTAGCATCTTTATAATTTAGACACTTTAAATAATAATGTAGATAGAATGTGTAAAAAATGTGTTGACATGTAATGTAATGTCAAGTTTGATTGATTGATTGATTGATTCAATCTTAAAATGGACAATAGATCTGTGTGGCTACCACCAGTTTGGCACTGACATAAACTCTAGCGTGAACGTAACTTACTTTCTATGCATGTCACTCGTACCGACATATTAGTGCGAGCGAGATGTATAGAAGGAAATTACCTTCACGTTGGCGTATATGTCAATTTTGACAGTCAGTGACTCATGGGTATGGGTACTGTAGTTTATGTCCTGTATACATACATCTTAACTGTAATTTTAGTTTTATTTATAGTTTATCACGAATAAAATACTTGATTCTGATTCTTAACGCTAGTAAAGAAAGAAATCTTAACATATTTCAGTAGTAGCGGCTTTAGTTGAAATCACTTGAGGATTTTGTTTAAATGTAGCAAAACTTAGGTGCACACAGATTTATAGAAAACCTGCGTGTGTTTTAGCAAGCGTTTTTGTGCCCACTGTGTAAAATGTGGGCAACACCAAGTTTAAGTGAGGCCACTGCGTTGGGAGTGGGCATAAGTATATGATCATTTAAGACAAGAAAACTTTAATGTTGATGGATACTCCACCACCGCCATACAAAACCGCCAAACAAACAAGGAAAAACAAGCCGCGTTTTTTTTATTGTTACCATTGTAACGAATATTTGTAAGTGTCAGAAAAAATTATTGAAACCAGTAACAAAAAAAATGTCGATTAAAATAGTAGTTTATGAGATTAAAAGACCTAGTGCTGCCCTTAGGGCGGTATTCCACCTATCCAATTTCTTTGTCCAATGTGAATTTTGTCTCACATTTTACTTTATGAGAGAGTTAGATGCAATGACATTTGACCAAGATATTGGACAGATGGAATACCACCCTTAGGCAAATAGTTATTGTAGTAAACCTGTTAACTTCAAAGCACGAATTTTTCTTAGACTATCTCTTCTACCAAAAAATAAGTGCATCCCCGTTGCCAGGGAGGTTTTGGGATTATACTGAGCAACTTTTACTGTGGGACCAACCCTCCCATAGAAAATAGACCAGCCAAAATGTATGAAAACCAGCCAATTTTTTTTTCGCGATTTCGAGGTTGATCCCATAGTAAAAGTTGCTCAGTATAATCCCAAAACCTCCCTGGCAACGGGAATGCACTTATTTTTTAGCCACCCTGTATTGTTAACATACCATAATGCACACTGGGGAACACAGCTAGCGATACGAAGAACACGAGCCATATATTATACAGCTGCACCCAGGATTGCCGGATGATGGTTGTGTAGGGTGTTTTCATGGTGTCTTGCGTAAGTATATAGGGTAAATAGAACAACATACCAGAATGCACACTGGAGAACACGGCCAGCGACACGAAGAACACGACCCATATATTATACAACTGCACCCAGGATTGTCGGATGATGGTTGTGTAGGGTGTTTTCATGGTGTCTTGCGTATATCGGGTAAATAGAACAACATATAGTGTGAATCAAGCGATCTGAGCTAGTTTACTCAAAGAGTCTCAAGAATACAATACCATTGAGTGGTAAACCACAAATAAGGATAATCCCCTCGTAGTAAAAGCAGATCATAACCGCCTTGAAATGTTAGTATAGATTAACGACTCTATTTCTTTAAACAATAGACTACAAAATACACTAACTAAATAATGGCTAACCCAAGTTTTTTTGCATTTAACAACCATCGACACCTGTCGTGGCTAAGGTGCATGTGACTTTCCAAAAGATTGAATATGATATTATCTTTTTAGACCATTTTAACCCCATTCAACAAGAAATAAGGTTTAGAATTCAATTTACATGCAATGTACTTCTAACTTATTTTGTAAGTAAATTGGTTGGCGCCTACGAGAACAAAAGCAGATAATAGGATTGTAATAGAACAATGCCATTGTTAGTACAGGTAAGTGAACAAGCTCAGTTGAAAGAATTTTATCTATACCAGTATGCACACTGGGGAACACAGCCAGCGACACGAAGAACACGAGCCATATATTATACAGCTGCACCCAGGATTGCCAGATGATGGTTGTGTAGGGTGTTTTCATGGTGTCTTGCGTATATAGGGTAAATAGAACAACATACCAGAATGCACACTGGGGAACATGGCCAGCGACACGAAGAACACGAGCCATATATTATACAGCTGCACCCAGGATTGCCAGATGATGGTTGTGTAGGGTGTTTTCATGGTGTCTTGCGTATATCGGGTAAATAGAACAACATACCAGAATGAACACTGGGGAACACGGCCAGCGACACGAAGAACACCAGCCATATATTATACAGCTGCACCCAGGATTGCCGGATGATGGTTGTGTATGGTGTTTTCTTCTTTGTGTCTTCTTGTCCTGTGGCGGCCAGCGCCGGATTCACGCGTAACGTACGCTGCTGTAGCGTGTCGTGGTAGCGGTAGAATCTCTGGAAATAAATTTAAAAAAGTTAATAACCTGAACGTAACCAAATAAAAGACTTATACGGGGTTACAAGTTAATGTTTATCAGCTTCAAAGATTCATTAATCTGTATCAAAGAAAATTTGAAAAAGAGAGTTACTGTCATGGTAAATTATGTAGCTACTTACATTTACTGCCATCTTTAGAACGCCATTTGACTTTGATCATTATTCTTTCACTGATATGTGTTAACATGTTAAATATTAACGCCATCTACTCGAGGTAGACTGAAGGTTATGGCGCCATCGCTCGATGAGATTGCACCATACCTTTGGCCTATAGTCGAGTAGATGGCGTTAATATTAATATTTAATAAGTTAACCTTAACACATATCAGTGAAAGAATAAGGATCAAAGTCAAATGACGTTCTAACAGTTTTATGTTCTGTCGAAAGATGGCAGTAAATTTACGGTGGCTACATAATTTACTTTGACAATCCGTCTCTATACACTCTATTCTCTTTGCCTGTAATCACGACAAATTTACATCGCATTAGATTGAGTCCGGTTAAATGTTTGAAATCCGTCTCTTTGTCTGTATTAAAGGTGAAGTTCAAAAAAAACATGCCCCCAAGTTTGTCAGCTAACGAAGATGGCGCTGTACGCCTCCATTATGTTTTGTTATAAATAAATAAATAAATAAATAAATAAATAAATAAATAAATATTAGGGGACATCTTACAATTGTGAAACGTCAATTTTGACAACCCAAGTTACGTTATAGCGCCATCTTCATTAACTGTCGGATTGGAAACACGAATTTATCTCACAGTTTACACATCTAATACAAAATGAATCTTGATAGCTTTTAGAAAAAATGTAGCTACACTTAGGTGCACACAAATTCATAAATAAACATGCGTGCAATAAATAAGTAGAGCGTCAATTTGCCCACTTTAAAAACAGCAACAAAAATAAAACTACAATGAAACTGCATTGCGAAGTGGGCTGAATTAAAACTACATACACAACTCAATAAATAATTTCAATTTAAATTTTTATTTCTCAACTAAAACAGGAAACATAATTTCTATCCAGCATAAGATAGTATGGGAAAGATCTGGATGAATACTTTACACAACTTGATTGGCATTTCATTAAGAACTACGGACAGTGCTTATAACAAAAGCCAACCCATTTTCTGCATATACAGGTTAGTGCAGACACTTACCTTTAGCACAGAATAAATAATAGTACTACCGTACAGAAAGGACACTTCCTACAAAACCGAAGTTTGACAGCGATTCAGGGACGAATCATGCTATCCATTTCTAATGTATGGCAATATCCCTTTCGGCTATTTAGGGTTGTCAAAATTCAAGTCATTATCTTATCTGTGGTCGTGCACGCAAAAGAACGTCAAGTGGTGCCAACTCTAATAATTGCTCGGAGTAATGCTGAGCCGAGCGGAGCCGAGTTTGCCCGTAGTTTGTGTTACCTTTAGTAGTAATACGAAAGAGGGCCGCCGTCCGTTTAGCTCGATTGGCTCCCATCAATACTACCACCGTACCACGCTTAGAACTAAACACTGTTATTAGTTAACCTAACTCACATTTAAAGGCATCGCGAAGTAAGTGTCGAAGCATATTAGCAGCACGAACATCCCAGCGATGAAGTAGTAGATAGCGGCCGTCCGCTTGCTGCCGCCGATGCTGGCGGAGGCCCACTCCACCAGCACCACGAGGGTGCCGCACACGTTGGAGCCGAGCACGACGGCGCCGGTGTACTGCGGCGGGAGGCGGGCCGCGACGCCGTACACGGAGTTTTGGAAGATTGCGTTACAGCCTGAAATTATAATTAATGAATTAAAAATTTAAAGCTTCGTCACACGGGCGCGTTTTCCGGGCAGGGCGTGAGCGGGGCGCGCCGCTTTTATATATAAAACGCTCACGCCGCGCCCCGCCCGGAAAACTCGCCTGTGTGACGGAACCTTTAGGTTGAATATAAGAGTCTTGTTCGAATAGGGTGAAATTATTGACATGTTCGTCAGTCGGGTAGTCCATTTATTTTTGTCAATTTTATGCTGAATACCGATATTTTGTAATCGATCTTCTAACGAGCAACTCTTATATAATGGTGTAATTATTTAGTTATGTCACTTAATATTTCCAAAATAACGAATATGCTTAACGATTACATAGTTTGCTCTGAATAAAATCTAATCCAGCATCACCACAAATCAATCTGACCTAACATAAGTATTTAGCCTTAACACAAATTCAAAGTGATATCCAGTTTAAATTTATTTTATGATTTAAGAATTTTTTTGCCAGAAATGTCAGAATATAAAGAAATTTATATTTGTCAACTCAAGGACATTTAAGTATCTCAAAATAAATATAATATTCTTTGTAATTCATAGTACTCCATCAATAACTGTCACTGTTATCACAGTCAATTGAGTGAACCGAGGAGGTCCAAAGCCGTGATTGGATAATGGCCGTGTGAAGTGTTTTGTTAACTGAGATGACAGCTCGCTTGTCAAACTCGCTATTTGTCATTTGTGACAGGAAGGAGGATGACATTAGTATGATCTGCAAATTATTTATAAAAATATCTTAAAAAAAAACCGAACAAGTGCGAGTCGGACTCGCCCACCGAGGGTTCCGTACTTTTCAGTATTTAGAATAGAATAGAATAGCGGCAACAGAAATACATCTTCTGTGAACATTTCAACTGTCTAGCTATCACGGTTCATGAGATACAGACTGGTGACAGACGGGCAGTGGAGTCTTAGTAATAGGGTCCCGTTTTTACCCTTTGGGTACGGAAAAAAATATCTCGCCGCTTTACCAACATAGTTAGGTTGACCAAATATAAAGTGAGCCGATCTCTCGGACAAGTTTGAACAAGATCGGCTCACTTTATATTTCGTCAACTTTACCGATGAAGTGAAATAAAGAATTACCTATAAATGTAGCAAAACTTAGGTGCACACAAATTTATGGAAGAAATCTGCGTGTGTTTTAGTAGAGCTTTACTTTGCCCACTGTAAAATGTGGCGACGCCGTGTTTTAGCGAGGCCACTGCGTTGGAAGTGGGCAGAGGGCCTACCGCGAACACGGAAGTTCGCAAATGCCGGGCATATTTCTCTTTTAGTCTACTGTAATTAGTAATTAGAGTGACAGAGGTAGTTGCTCGAAATTTACGGAACTTCTATTTTCGCGGTTATAGCCAAGATATCACATAAGGTATTTATTTACCTATACAGCATCAGAAGTTGCTAGGCGGGCGATTTGTTCAAAATTATAGTGCGACATAAAATAGTAGAAATTAAATAAAATGGGACTAAAAAAATTCTATAGTAATTGCCATGTTTAAGCATTTTACGTCAAAAATATGACAGTTACGTAGAAAGTGGCGCCCTCATTTATTTTTTACTATTTTATGTCGCACTGTACCTTGACACGCTCTTATTTTCATAACAATAAGTCGCGTCAAGATCATTTTGAACACCTTGCCCGCTTAGCAACTTCTGCTGCTGACTGTACAAGGTGTTTCTTCGACGTTTAAGCAAGCTCTGTGAACTGTTCAAGACGAAGATGGACACGAGTGTGAGCCAGAAGAAGATCCCCGGCCACTAGCTGCTGTCCACCATGGCCATCACGATGGTGAACACGAATATCAGCACCTCCATGCTGAGGTAAGATAATTTTGAACACCTGGCCAGCTTAGCAACTTCTGCTGCTTACTGTACAAGGTGTTTCTTCGACATTTAAGCAAACTCTGCGAAGTTAATATGTAGACCGTGCTGAACAACTTTGACTTACTGTTCAACAAGAAGATGGAAACGAGAGTGAGCCAGAAGAAGATCCCCGGCCACTGACTGCTGTCCACCATGGCCATCACGATGGTGAACACGAATATCAGCACCTCCATGCTGAGGGACCACACGATGCGCGTAGTCAGGTTCCCACTGAAGACAAATAATAAGTAAATAAGTAATTGATAAATTATGGAATCCACAAACAGGAATTGCTTAAGGTGGTATTCCACTTGTCCAATGTCATACTCTCATTGAGCAAAATGCGAGACGCAATACACATTGGACAAAGAGATTTGATAGGTGGAATACCATCCTTAGACACAGAAAGACGACTTCTAGCGCCTTTTGTGCTTCGGCGTCTAGTCAGCGCTATGGTCCCGCTGAAGAAAAAGACGCTCGGTTTTAAGACATTAATTCTGCCTTCCTAAGCCGAATAGCGTTATTTCAATAATAAATAATTTTCATTGATTTGCGTATTCATTTTTGCGGTGGGAGGGTGGGAACATTAATTGCATGTAAAAAAATACGCAGGTAAGTATGACGGGTTAGCACTAATTGACTAGCACTTTATCTTTTCGCGGATTAACAAAGTAATATTTTGGTTGTTTATACGACAACGGTTTCACTCACTTGAATTTTTAGTCGCTATTGGTAAGCAACAGGAAAAGTAGGTAGGCAGGTAGATTTAAAATATGTCTCACGAAAGTTTAATATCGATTAATATTTTGTTTTTAATTTTGATTTAATAAATTATTTTGAAAATGACAATCGTTTGCATAAAACGAAACGAAACGCTATTGTATGTCTATCACTCTTCCATCCCGTTTCCCTCGGATTCCTGGTTTGGAGCTGGTTCCGACAATCCGGAGCGTCAGACGGGGTTTTTAAAAGCGTCTGGAGAAAATTGACACGATTTTATTAAAAAAAAAAAAAACTAAGGAGGGTGGGAACATTAATCGCATGTAAAAAATACGCAAATAAGTATAACGGGTTAGCACTAATTGACTAGCACGTTATCTTTTCGCGGATTAGCAAAGTAATATTTTGGTTTTTTTTTTTTAATAAATGATTTTGAAAATGACAATCGTTTGCATAAAACGAAACGAAACGCTATTGTATGTCTATCACTCTTCCATCCCGTTTCCCTCGGATTCATCCTGGTTTGTAGCTGGTTCCGACAATCCGGAGCGTCCGACGGAGTTTATTTTTTAAAAGCGATTTTATTTTGAATTTATTTTTAAGGTATCCAGGATACAAGCAGTAATTGAGTGGTTGATTTTATTGAAATCTTTGGGTTTTTAAAACCTCAGCGTCGGGGCAACGAAGGAGAAGATGACTAACTGTTTTGGCTCAGCGATCCAAGGAGAATCTTGGCCTCCGAAACAATAGCGTGCCACCTGTCCCGATGCTGCGCAACTTCCTGCCAGTTAGAGTCTGTTCGAAAAGAGAAGAGTCGTGGAATGTATTGGGCCCCATACAATTCCACGACTCTTCTGTATCCGCACAGACTCTACTGACGCGAAGCTGAAGCAGATCCGCCGTCACACTGTCTTCCCAGCGATACATGGGCCGACCCACCGGACGGCTACCAGTCTGTCGGCCCCAGAACGCCCTCTTGACAGCCCGATCCTCTCCCATTCTGAGTATAGGTCACCAAACCAGCGAAGTCTGTGGGGTCTCCTTTCGCCGATGATATTGGGTTCGGCCAGGCGTAGCTCACTCCGCGATTTCGTCGCTTCGCAACAAGTAGTTACAAGTACATCCGTGCCACACCAATTTTGGTGGCTAGCCATAGGCCGCGCGTGGTGCTTGCGCCACCTAGCGGCCATATCTGTCCTAATCGTAACAGACGCGTTTTGTTAGAGAGTGAATCTTCTGTACCTAGTACTATTATTTATTCTGTGGTTCGGCCACTAACTCCTCGGAGAAGATGACAGTCCCAGTAAATGGAGTAAAGGTAAAGAGACAGCCAGCTCACTCACCCCATCCTTACGAACACGTTGAACCAGCTGAACAAGAAGTTGGGTATCTGTGCGGCGAGCCCTGTGTAGTCCATGTACTTGCCCTCGTACCACGTATTAACCAGTTTGTAAGTGGTAAAGTAGTCCTGGAAAATGATAAAAGAAAATGTTATAAAGACTTCCTAAAGGTGCAATCACACTGGGTCGTTCACCAAATCAAAGTATGAGGTTGCCGATATTGTTTTCATTCGGCAAACGACCCGAACGACGAATTGTATTAGCTATATCAGAATATAGCTAATACAATTTTCAGAGCAGAAAATCAGAACGCGACCGCCTAATTCTTTATACACATATTTGACGCAATATCTGATTTTTGTATGACTTTTATTTCCTGTTGCTTGGTAAAGATCTGCGAGCTAGGTACCAGCGTGTATCACAAATCCTTTATCGAAAGCGCACTCAAATATATTCACCCGCTTGGGAGCTATACGATGCCATTACCGTAATCTTGCTCAATATTGCCTGGCTTTAAAAAGCGGTGATACTTTACAAAACAGTTGTCTATATATAATTACTAATATTAGAAAATCGCGACCATTATTAACAATGTTTAGAATAGTAGACAAGGTTTAGCAAGTCTACGTTTCACACACATGTCATAACACCCCTCCGTTTGCGTCGAGCGATAAAACACTTCGTCAAAAATGTGTGAAACGAAATTAGAAGCACGTAACGAGTACATGACATGCTCTAAAATTGTACAGAATTTCTATTGGTACAAAGGTAAAGATTCCATTGACCAGGTGTTGTCATTACCTTGGCTGTGATGAACATATTCCAAGCTGTTAGCGTGCCGAGCCCGTGTATCAAGAGGGTTATGTAGATGAGGTGCCATCGGTCCTTTGGTGGAGTTAGGTCCATGGCTATACCTGGAGACAAAAAAAAAGTTTTAATAATGTGCATTCGTTCCTTATTTTTTTTTAATACTAAGTCGCAAACAAGCATGCGGCCTGCCTGATGGTAAGCAGTCTCCGTAGCCTATGTACAGTTGAAAGTTTTAATTTATGACTTAGGACCCATTTTGTACCTTGTCACAATACTTTCGACCTGCAACTCTGGAGGAGTTAAGTACAATGCGCTTTGCCGACCCTAACACTCCGCGCACCCTTGTTGAACTCTGGCAACCTTACTCACCGGCAGGAACACAACAACACTATGAACATCCGTTCAACATCACCAACATCTCGTATTACAAAATTGGTTAAAAATGTTGCCTATGTTGCATTTAAAAAACGTATCGATTGAATCTACATTTGCTAAAATTGCCCGCATTGTGACGAAACGGTGGAACACAGGACACAAACACATATGACTGTAGATGTAAATCATGCATGAATATCATAACATTCATGACCCTTCCTTAAAAATAAAACTTTAAAGTATTTTTTTTTCTGTAGCCCAATTTTCGGCTTCTTTTTCGCTGAATCACGTGATAAATGACGGCAGTCAGTTTTTACGACTACGAATAATAAATTAAGTCGAGTAATTAAAATATAAGGTAACGTGTTTACTTTATTTGGTGTCTTTGTTTTTACGAGTATTACCCGATTATATCGTTACCTTACTCGTACTGTGAAAGTTGTAAATTAGGTAAGTCGACTTATTATATATAAACAATCTTAGTTTTATGAGAGACTCCAATGGCATGCAGGCCGGAGTCTCCAGGTCTCCAGGAGTGCACTTTAGGACTATACCTTCTGCATAAATATTTTTATTCATTATACCCTGCCTCCTGCCTTCCCATACTTAAGTTTTTTTTTTTTTTTCGTATGGCTTTACTTAACTTAGTGTACTTAAGTATACTAACCCCAGACCTATAACTCTCAACCCGTTCTTCAATCTCAACTTTCGATATGTTTGGTAAAATATCCTTTCATTTCTCAAGAACTTTTTAAATTATGCATGGCAACGGCGCGACCTAGTTCGTGTTTTAGGCCGTATTTTGTGCAGGGTTGATGATAAGGTGCACACGGATTTACTGAAAAAACTTGCGTGTGTCAACAAACTACGGCAAAACTAAAAGCATTTACGAAATTATGATTGCTCAGTCTATGTAAGTATTTGTGTTTCATAGTAATAGTGTCGACGCTACGGTGAGAATTTTATTACATGCTCGCTGACAAGTGATAATTGATAATTGATGATAATTGAGTGATAATTTCACCTGTTGAAAAGTGATGAAATAACCTAAAATGAACCTCTACTGGTTCAGGTGTAGTCTGTCCTTGAAATTTCTTTCTTCTGTCTGGATATGCCTCCTGTTTGTTCTGTTTAGGGTCACCACACACCAGAGTTTAGAGTCCACTACACGCCGACGCTCGGGAGACGCTAGTGTGGGGCGAACCGTACCTTCCACCACTTCAGATGCTCTCAGAGGTCACCAGTGTCACGAGTTATGAACCAATCTCTACAAAGAACCCGTAGTTTGTTTTTAAGTGTAGCGATACTTAGGTGCACACAGATTTACTGAGAAAACCTGCGTGTGTTTTAGTAAAGCGTTCGTGTGCCCACTTTGATGATTTGTGACTGGAATTATTGGAATTACAGCCACTGCGTTGGGTAGTGGGACGATTCAAGTACAATAACAACATTTAAGTGACCATTGGTAGCTCTTATCTCGTTACAATAAGGTATACGAATGATTTGTTAATTGTGTCGACGATGGTGCCTATATAAACCAAATGTCGAAGGTCTGTCTGTAAAAGACAACAACCGTAATCATGATATATGACATTAATAAATATTCAATCGCCACGGAAATTGATACGTGCCTCTGTAAGAAATGAATATGGCTAGAAATCCGAGAATCTAAACTGTTTTTCAAACTACGCTTACGTTTGTTTCGCTTTGTGCTATTAAAATAACCCAATTAAGATTCTGATTTTTGGCATTAAAATGCTTTTTTTTAAGTATTGCTCATTTGCGCAAACTGTTAACATAAAAAACCAAGGTTTGCTTCTATTTGTAAACAAATAATTCTAAGCCTGCTAATGCTATCGCATACTAAGTGGTCGTCTCAATGTTCAATTATAAATGTGAACCCTGATCTGATTACTCATAGCTACTACTATTAGTGTTTTGTAAAGGTTCGAGCCTTTGAAAAGTATTTTGAACTCTACCGACTCGTTTTGTCGATTGCTCTTTATTTCCAAAAGTGTGTAGAGTTTTTCTAAAAGTTTTGTACTCTCTCTACCTCGCTGCTACGAATCTTATACTGGCTCGCCCTAGGCGCGTGTTTTGTGAGCAATGTCAATCGTAGAGCCGGCTATAAATAAAGTTATTACGCTCGTAGTGGCGCGAACTACAATCACGGGAATTAGCCCATTGACTCTTGCACTTCTGTCAGTTCAATTGGTCTTTATGGATACCGATCGTGTGGGGTCGCAGAAAGTTTGTTATCATACTGACATTACAAAGGCTGTTAGAATTAACTTTTACGTATCGCTTTATGGCTCTATTTTTATTTATTTATATTTTTAATTAATAAAAGTTTTAAAAGGATGATTTTGATAGGGAAAACACACAGATCACCTCAACTACAGTACTAGACGGAGCACAAAGTCAATCGAGGTCACCACACATATGCTCTCCCGTACAAATTTAATATGGCAGAGCGGCCGCTTAACTTTCGCCCACAATCAGGACCACTACTGGAGTATTTTATTTAAAAATATTTATAATTATTAAGCTTTAGGGGTGTTCTTGGGTTATTATAGTATAAAATAGCGTAGAATACAACTCTATTGTGCTGCTAAGTAAAATTGTACATATGTGTGGTGACCTCGTGCTTTTTGTAAAAGCTTCATACGAGGTAGTGCGGTGTCTGTGTAGGAAAAAACAAGCGTTAGTTAACGACAAAAGAACTGGTAAATAAAATACTAGTTAATGGCGTTATTTATAAACGCACTGCAAGCCTTAAGTAGCTATTAATCGTTTGTCTTTATCTGTGATTTTGACTTATGTATTTGTAAGAAAGGGATAAATCATAAAGCATAAATTAACTAACAGAGGTTTGTAAAGTTTTATGATCTTGCTTAATATTTAGTCTTATTGGACCGAATGCAAAGTTACATGCAGGATTAGAAACATCTTTATGGGAATTGGTTGGTAGGTATATTGACTATAGGTATGTGTAAAGTGCATAATGGAGGAACCGGACAAGTGCGAATATCACGGTTCATGAGATACAGCCTGGTGACAGACAGACGGACAATGGAGTCTTAGTAATAGGGTCCCGTTTTTACCCTTTGGGTACGGAACCCTAAAAAGCATTGGCCGCTCATATCGTGGTTTTATACCGTAAATTTAAATTTTTATGTCGTTTGACATTTAAGATGTG
Source organism: Cydia splendana (assembly GCF_910591565.1). NCBI lineage: Eukaryota > Metazoa > Arthropoda > Insecta > Lepidoptera > Tortricidae > Cydia > Cydia splendana. The sequence goes on along the minus strand of NC_085980.1, from coordinate 5,506,616 downwards.
CCATATCCAATACACAAGCATAATACCGTTAAAAGCTTGCTCGTTTACACGCACTATGAACTAAAAACGGCTATTTCCTAAACATGAAAACAACATTGCAACATCTGACACAGCGAAGGGCTTATGTAGGTGTATAACAACGTGAGAGCGTGGGCGGGTCGTCCAGTGGCATCCGCTCAACTTGAAAGGTAATCAACCGACTCAAATTGGGGGCTCCATTCATACGCCATAAGAGTACTCGCGAGTACCTACCCTACTCTCTTTTAGGGCGCGGCTTTTATGATTTTTAGGCAAAAATTGCTGTAGCACGATTGTTAGATTTATACTTAGCTTGCTTCTTTGAAACCGGTCTTGTTTTTTTTCTTATCGCTGTTTATATATAATATTTAAATATTTTATCAATTTAAATGAATCACAATACCGAAACAGCTTATTTAAAATCCGAACGTCGATTCCGTCAATACTTTACATTACCACAACATCTGTGCAGAAGATCCGCTCGGATCTAATGCGACGGTTTTGGGTCTCCGGTTGTCGCCACACGTTGCATACATCGTCAAGTCGTATACGTAGAAATATTGCTATTTTGAAGTACCCGAGCATCCAAAGAAATTCCGAAAAACTTACCTAATTTGTGGACAGTATACTGGTTCAGGTATCTCCATGAGTGTTTTACTCCTAAAGCTCGTTAAGATGAGGATGGCCTAATTATGCTCCGGCTTCAAACTGAAAACCTATTTGACGTGCCGCCACTAGTATTTTCCCATACTCAGCGTCGCAGCCGTATGCTTCTACCATAGGCTCCTAAGGCCAGAGGTCCTACATATTGTACTTATTCAGTTCGATGAAATTTAAATCATATTCATTTGGAACAAAGTCGCATTTGTTTTGTTTCGTTCAATTTTCAAGCAAAACCAAAATCTCTATTCCCTGCACTAAAGGTTCAAATTTCAATGGCAAATTCTGGATTTTTCATTTGTATGGCTGGGCCTTAGGAGGCTAAAGAAATAAGTACGCAAGCTTTGTGTGCTCACTCCATAAAACTGGTTATTAGCCCGACAGCTTGACATAATGAAGGCACGACGAAGTTTCACAACGGGCACCCTAATCACGCCCTAATCACTCCCCTTAGTCGTCATGTCTTCATTATAAGCTTTCAGGCTATTAACCAGTTGTATGGAGTGATCACTTTAAGCTTATTTATTTCTCAATGGCTTCAATCGATTAAAATATACCAATACCTTAATGCTGCTTACGCCACGTACCGGAAGGCGCAGCGTGGGTAGACCCCCCACAAGGTGGACTGATGACCTGGTAAAGGCCGCGGGAATCCGCTGGATGCGGGTGGCGCAAGACCGGTCATTGTGGCACTCTTTGGGGGAGGCCTATGTCCAGCAGTGGACGTTCTCTATGATGATGATGAATGCTGCTTACCTTTGAGGTTGAGGGTGTCATTGGGAAGGTTGGAGCCCTCCCAGGCCGGTGTGAGTTTTACGGGCTCGTTGCGAAGGAACGGGGCCTTCTCCTCCGCCTCCCAACCTGCTGACAAAAAACATTTCTATTAAAATATACGGCGGCAACATACTTGAATTTCTTTTCAATAGAGAAATATCTAAAGAGCTTTGAAAAACATTTAGTTCCAAAGGTAACACATGCCCGTAACGTCAAAAATGCGAATTACACTAGTTCTGTAAGATGCCATGCGACTTTGAGGTACTTTTCATGTGATAAAAAAAAACATTGCGTTAATTTGCTCATTGGTGAGATGGACAACAACATAGTTTATACATATTTAATTATTAAACCTTTAAAGGTAAAAACAATGAAATTATATCGCGGTAGACCCGTTTGTGTAATTAAATATGTGTACAAAACGCGAGAGTTTAAAGTGTAACATAGTTTATATTTAGCCTGTGCAAAAGAAACAGCATGACGTTCCCGTACAAGTCTCCCACTCGCCCGGTTTTCCTTTGACTTTAAATTATAATTAGACCAGATGACAATCGTTCGTAGAAAACGGATCAAAACGCTATAACTCTTCCATATTAGTGCGATAGAGATAATGAATGAATGTCATCTTGGCTACCTAGAACCAGTTTTCTCTTCTGCTCCCAAAAGTTAAGGATACTGAAGCGAATAATGTTTCGATCAGATGTCGACGTAGTTTTGGACTAACAGGGAAGGTATATTCAGGGTAGGAATAGCCAATATTCTTAAATTTCTAAACGGAAAGTACTTAAATCTGTGTATGACCTGTATCGGCTCGATTTGAAACGTGAATGACACCACTGTTCCCTGTAAGCTGTACGTGACTCAGTGGCTGAAATCCAGCCAAATTGCGATTCCCACTTCAAACGTCACGTGGTTTACGAGTGTCGTGTGATCTGCCGATGTATTCTCAGGTTTTTGGCTTTCCTAGTGTAATTTGATACCTAGATTCGAAAGAACTGTACGTGATCAGAGGTTAAACGTATACTGATCAGTTTGATTAGAAGGGTTTTGTGAATTGTAGCACCTGATTTAGTGGTCACGGAACACATATCTGGTGATGAAAAATGACGAAATGATGTAAAATATGTCAATTTCTTTTAGGACTTTGACGGGGGTAAGTGTATATTGCCGAGTGCTGACAAGTTTTTAAGCTCAGATTCGGGTGAAACAGAAGGGTATTTTCTTGACTCAGATTACGGTAAAAATATTTAGGGGTCTTCTATAAGGTACGATTTTTCAACTATGAAATTATCGTGAAATATGTACTATTTATACGTTTCTCTATAAAATTGAATCGTACTTGAGATTGCTTACTCTGAATTATTAATAACCGCCCTACTTCTGTACGCAGGCAAGTAATATAGAGGCAAGTAATATAGATTTTCCAACCTTAATTGTAATGTCTATATTTTACCAATAAAATAAAGCTCATTCGTACCTATTTTATTTTATTTAAAAAGAGATCTTAACTCATTTCAATGGAGATTAATTTTGAACAAATGAAAAACCTTGGCAGAATTTCTAAACTGTACCAAATCCTTTTTATTGTCACAGCTGACATTTCAGTTTAACTAACATACTTATTATTAGAGACAAATATCATAATATGAACTGTCTATCTCATCATGCCGCTTATTACTATGCATGGGCGTACCCAGCATTTTTAAGGGGTGGGGCAGAAGTAGGGGAGGCTGGGTACGTTGTTCGGTTAATCTGCCCAAAAATTCTTACCTTCTGCTCAGAGACCAGGGTGGGGCAACTGCCCCACCTTGCCCCACCGTGGGTACGCCTATGTTACTATGCTAGATTATCGATCATTTTTAACTTTGTATGAGGCTGGGCAATTGTAAGACTGAAACCATTCGATATTATACTAATATTATTTAAGTACACCATGTATACACAGTGGCGTATTTGCCCTAGTAGGGCCTAGGGCGGCCAGATATTAGGGGGGGACAGTCTATAATGATGGGTGCTGATGCTGAGAAAGGGGCTAGCCAAGACTGCAAATCTGCCACAGTGTATACCTACACTACGACAATGATATCCAGTTTGTATTATTTACCTGTCTCTGGTGTAACTAACATACATGTTTAATTTGTAGCACCTAAAAATGTAGGTCAAGTAAAAACAAAAGCTATTAAATGTCGTGTAAACTATGGATTTAGACCGTTAAACGTCGCTTGTTTGAAATAATAACTTGTTCAACTGACGTATGTATAATTACTGGTCAGTTTGAATTAATTATTGCCTTTGTGAAATATCTTTTCAGACATGACATGCGACATGCCGTATAAAATGAGTAGGTCACGGTAAAACTATTTTTCTTTTTGCTCGCCAGTAATGGTGTCCCACTGCTGGGCAAAGGCCTCTCCCCTTATCTTCCACGACTCTCGACATAGCGCCTGCTCTGGCCAGTTACTGAGAAAGGTGTCTAGGTCGTCCCGCCATCTCCGTCTGGGCCTGCCGCGTCCGCGCCCTTCTTCTGGCATCCACTTGGTAGCTACACTAGCCCATCTGTCTGGATGCATGCGGCAGACGTGACCGGCCAAGTCCCATTTGAACCTAGCAGTCTTCTCGCCGACATCGGCAATACGGGTTTTTGCGCGCAGCGTGGTGTTCCGGATACGATCGGTCCTCTTCACGCCAAAAAATTAATTAAATAATAAATATTGTTTGCCAGTCTCCCGTTGACCATGGACGTTGCAAAGGGTTCGAAACTTCGCGATGTATTTTAAATTCATTATACACGAAATATTACGTTTTATTTCATGAATAACTATCGCTGTAACCGAAGACAATATTAGGTCACTGTATTCATTTTAAATGTATTAATAAGTTAGTCGTTTTTTTTATGTCACAATAACTTAATGACTAAAATCCCTAAGTGACATTCAAGTTTTAACTTGAGTAAATCATTAATAGTCATGTCCAGTTTTTACATGACGGAAGAAAGACCAAATAATACCTATAAACATACTTTCATCATTTTTCGTACCACGATGAAAATTCGGCCCATTGTTTAGGGTCGAGCGTGGGTCGAGCATGTAACACCCCTTGGAGTTGCAGGCGTCTATAGGTTACGGCGAACGCTTACCTCCAATCGGGCCGTATGCTGCCACCGACGTGGTTTAAGAAAACGACCGTTCTTGGAAAAAACGTGGATTTCAATAGACACATCCGAATGCCATGCGATTTAATTTCGCATTAATAACAAGAAACGAAACATTATAATCTCAGTAAATTGGCTACGTTCTGTTTGGCGTAAATATGTTTAGCCACGCAATGAAGCCGTATAAATATTTCTCATCAGAAGCCGTACAAATGAGCTGTGCGAATAATCAACTGTGGGTCGGTTCGCGAATGTGATCATGACGTATCGATATTGAATTAAAAGTTTTTGTTAGTGTAGATATTTTTGGACGGCAAGTTTTGGAGAGCTTTGGTCGCCACATTGTTGTTAGTACAGTACAGTTTAAAGTTTTATTTATTATTTATTTATTTATTATATTCTATGTACATAGTATATTATAATTTAATTATTTTTTTAAGAACTATACCTACCTAATTATTGCATCAATAAATTGCTCTGATAATTAGACTACGATGATATTTTAATAAGGTACAAGACGATTTCAAAGGGCTAGGTGCTTAGGCCTACTTGAATAAAGAATATTTTGACTTGAGATTTCACAACTCTCGTGTAATACTATCGTTTTCTATTGCTATTTAGGCTTTACGAGTATGTCAATTAATTTGTTTATGACAGCCTAATAGACGAGCCAGAACCAAAGCAAACAAGTCTAAGCTAGACTGGCTTGTAAACATCATAAATATCATAATATTACACGTGATCGACATGTAAACCTTGAGCTAACCGCAATGTAACCTCACTGAAAACTATAGTCCGTTTGTATCACTAGGCAACCTTGAAAAGACAACACTATCTATAAAAGTAGGTATGATAAGTTGATAACTTCAGTTAAATATTCATATAAGTAAACAATTATATCGTTACTCTTATTTACTATTTGTGTCTAGATTATTTGCGTTGTCTTCTCCGTCACGCTTTTATTTATGTCTTAACAAATAAATAAAAAAAGTTGAGTGTATTGCACGTCTTTCTAGCTATAGATTATAATTTTCTTGAGAAACATTAAAAACTAAATTTTACCCCATACAAAAAGCTCCACTCGGTGATTCGGTCACATTTTTTGGGGACAAAAAAACAAGATAACGAATATAATTTTGACCCATTTAAGCCCAGTAATAGTTTTAATAGGGTAATCAAGTGTACCCTAGCATTAAACGTCCATATTAAAAACAAATTTCGTTATAAATATCAGGTTCCAAGTGGGTAGCCCATAGAACTTGATCCCAGACCCACAGGCTACTACAGATTCGAAGAAAAAGCAAACCAAACAAACTTCGAAATGCCAAACTGGTGTGTTTCACACGCCCCCGCTGTGTAGCAAAAGCCAGCCATGTCTGAATTTTTTGTCATTTCTCATGAACTCTACTTGAAGTAAAACGTTTACTTATACTTTCGGCCCGATTCGAACTTTAAGATACGTCAATTAATAGATCTAGAAACGATATGGATTAGATGTGTCAGTGTCAAAAGTGACGTTTTGTTTGAAGAAACGTCACAATTGACACTGACATATCTAATCCATATCGTTTCTAGATCTATTAATAATTGACGTATCTTAAAGTTCGAATCGGGCAGTTTGTCCATATACAGTTACATTACACTATTATACTTATCTATCACATCACTAGCGACAGTAGCGACCCACCCCGGCTTCGCACGGGTTACACAAAACCTTAACAAATTACACACGTAAACCTTCAAGAATCACTATTGATTGGTGAAAACCGCATGGAAAGTTCAGTAGATTTTAAGTTTATCGCGAACATACATACACACAAACAGACAGACGCGGCGTGGGACTTTGTTTTATAATGAGGTGTAGTGACATAAAGTGTAATTCTATGGAACTTGCTAACTATGTAAACAAACCGCCATATTGAAATTGTCTCTGAATGATGAATTTACTAGTGACTTTTGTTTACATAGTTAGCAAGTTCCATAGAATGACACTTTACTATAAAACATACCCGTCTCCTTGCCACTAAAGGTTCCATAATTATCACTCATCAAACACTAAACAAAACACTACGCAACGTGCACACTTGACCGAGCCAGGTTACTGAATGACACACCTAAGTATTTATCTTCTAATGTATAATCATATATAAATAGAAACTTTAAACCTGTTTTGTAGCACGAGTAGATTAATTCGGAAAACCGGTATTAAGTTATTCGGCTATTTAAATTACTAGAGTGATTGATTGTGAACTTCATTTTATCTTGTCTGGACAAGAGTAACGTCTTCCAAACCTTGTCTAATACTTGTGACTCTGTGAGCTCGTAAATAGACGCCATTTTGGAATATTTGAAAAAATTAAATACATTAAAGAATTTATAGTAACTATCAAACTTGCTCGAAATTTTTCACGAGAATCTGTTGGGAATGGGAAACGCGACCTAACTATAAAGGAGAAAACCATTTTTGCCCAAGTTTGAGCGTGCTTCGCTCTCTCGGTCAATAAGTTAGCATTCCAAACAGGTGACAAAACTCACCCGATTTTGAAAGAGATTTTTGAAGTGAAAACTTCTTTAGCGGCGCTTTGCACTTTTTGTGATTACAGGGGAAAAAATGTTAAGCTCGCTACAGCGTAAGACGTGACGCTTCGTAAGACGGACACGTGACCTGATCGAAAAACTGTTACAATGTCATTGAGTTTTCACTTCTGCCGGCACTCCCGGAGTGCAACCCGTTGTTTTTTTCTTTGGAAAAACCGTAGTAGAATTAGTTTTTTTTGTAGTAAATAATGTTAACAACTGATGAGATCGATCCCTGCCTAGCGAAGCTAAACGCTACAGTTATCAATCACGTACCAATACGAGTACCGTTATATCAATCATAAGGTTAAGAGAATACCGTGTACCGTAGCATCAGAGCATTTTACCGGCCACTACGAAGTGCTTAAAGTAACAGACTTAACTGAACATTGATAGACCCTATTCCGTTGCAATACAGGTCAAGAATGGTCGGTCTGTGAGACTGCTACTTAACCAAGTTAAAAGGTTCCAAGGGATACTATCATTAACACACATTTCTACAAGGCTCGGAAAGCTCGATATTGCCCTATGAGTTGCCGAGCGTAAGAGGTTTTATACACTCAGCGTCACGGAAATCGCACACCTTCGGGCGGAAGCGATTCTTTCAAAGGCCGGCAATCCTCACAATAAATAAAACACGTAAACAAAAGAGATATCAGATTAAAGGTTATTAAATTAGCTTTTAAATGATGACAAATTGAATAAGGCAAAACTATTTCACTAAGCTAAGAGCTCGCAATCGCTCGCACCATACGAAGGTGTGCGATTTCCATGACACTTAGTGTAGTAATACGGAACTGGCTCTTGGATTAGAGTACATAGGCGTTTGTATAGCGTATCTTAACCCTTTCACCGCTAAAGGTATCAACTGGCGCGCGCGGCTACAGCATAAAGGCCTGCCTCCATATCGCGCGGCAAACTATCGAACATTGGCTCGCGAGGCAGCCGCGCGCAATGGATACCGGGTTGGCTCGCGAGCGATATGGAGACAGGCCTTAATATCAACCTGCGTGCATTTCGACTAGGTTCACGATGTCGCCGCGACGATGGGCGTGGCGTTCAAAGGGTTAATAAATGAGAGGAAACAACCGAAAAAGCTATTTGTAAAACTTAAAATCTCTAAAATAGATTTCGACCTATAAACTGTTACTGCAATGCGTCCAAGCGCCGAGATTCTATTTATTTACAATACCATGACACACGTACAGATGTAATGCAAAATGCATAATTATTTTCCACCGTATTTTCACGGAAATTTAAGAACGTGTCTTGCTATTTCAGTCAGTCTCGGTGCAAAAAGTACTGACATTGGCTGAACGAGCATGACGAATACGAACGTATCCGAGAAAATACGATAGAAAATAATCATGCACTACATCTGTAATTACTTATTCTTAGTAGTTTGTGGAATTAAAGTTAGTAACAAGGTTATACCTGTCAGAAAATATTTCTGTTAACAAAAATATAACGGTCCCGTCGCAAGTCGGTAAAAAGGAAACGTTTCTTGGTCAGAAACGCAAAACGAGTCCAAACAATGGCATTGTAACTTTGCAGATTCCAAGCTAGTGTTGGTAAGAACTCGAGTCCACTGATTCTGAATTTGAAGAACTCAGCTCGTTTTTACGAGACTCTACGCTTAAAAAACTTCTGAGTCTTTTAAGTCCCGAGTTGAGTATTTTTAAGAGCAACTCAAAAGGACTAGAGTCTCCGAATAAAGACTCCGTCAACAATTTCATAGGTTTTTCCTAAATAACAGTAAAGAAATTAGGCGTTATTGTATGATTTGTGTACCTAATTCACGAATTTTACATAAAGACAATGTGTACCTACTGATTTTTTTTTTTAAGTCAAGTGTTCTCTGAGAACGACTCAAGTCTCTACAAAAGACTCGGGTCTCTAACAAGTTGAAAAGAACTCGAGTTTAGACTCAATTATAAGAGTCTCAAAAACCGAGTCGAGTCTTGACGCAGAGGACTCAAAGGACTCGAGTCTTAACCAACACTATTCCAAGCTGGGGGAGCGAAAATTAGGACAGAGCCGCGTGGAGACGCGTTTATGTAAATCGCAGGTAGACAGGCTAAAACGTTCTTTTACTGTTGTTACTGTATGAGTAAACCGAGGGGAGGTGCATATGGGCAACTTTGAAAGCGGAGTAATTTTGAAAATGGCTAATATAAAGACATATGTAACTTCGTATAAGACGAATAAAGTCTAAGGAAAAAACATGCCTCGGAATTCAAGTAAAAGTCATTCTCGAATAGATGTCGCACACACCTTTAGCCTATCCTCGGCTAGATGGCGTGACGACGCCGTTTCATATTTAACAATTTTAACACATAGATATCAGTGAATGAACATGGATCAAAATGATATAAAAATAATAAAATCATTTATCCATATATATACATTTTTTGATAACTTTATACGTTTTCATTTTGAGTTTTAGTCGTGTGTCGATAGATGGCAGTAAATTTACAGTGACTACAAAATTTACAATGACAGGACCCCTCTATACTATCTATTCTTTTTGCTAATATCTACTAAACAGCTAAACTATAAGCTCTTTCTACTTTAGCAACAGTAAGCAGATGCGGCTTGTAAGTGTTGCTACAGTATGATCTGCTTCTAATTTTACATAAAGTTTTTAGTGTATATGTACTATAAAGTGTAATTCTATGGAACTTGCTAACTATGTAAACAAACCGCCATACTGAATTCATCATTCAGTGACAGTTTCAATATAGCGGTTTGTTTACATAGTTAGCAAGTTCTATAGAATGAAATTTTACAAATACATATAGATATTATAGCCACGTATACATCTGTCTGGGTACTGTAATGCGGGTCGCCGCTCAAATGCATGAACTATTTAGGTCATGATGAGGAAACATAAAATGTTAATGAATATAGATAATATCATAACTTCAAAAATAATTCTAAACGGACAGATAAATCAAGAAGATCCTAAAGACAGTCCCTTGCAGTATTATTTTTATGTGCGTATTGTATCTTAAGCCATAAAATGAGGGATTACGGCCCGTAAAAATATATAAAGCTTATAAATGTATAAATAGACGCCAACGGCAGGCAGAGGCAGACTGGCAGACACGTGTAAAACGATGGAATCTAAATATTATGTGTATTAATATTAAAATAAACAGACTGCATTCCTATTCATATATGTACGATCTTGATTGAAATGGAAGATAATCCCTATAAATAAACGGGAAAGCAACTCTGTTACCTGTCCACGCTTAAACCGCTGAACCAATTTAGATGAAATTTGGGATGGAGATAGTTTGAGACCCAAGAAAGGACATAGGATAGTTTTTATCAATCATCATCATTCAAAGCAGAAGTGGGCAGAAGCTATAACCATCCATTAATTAAGTGTACGCATTCGCACTTTGACAGCTGTATGTACCTTAAAATCGCTCATTCAACTATGACATCAATACATAGACATACAGACAGATACTGTTCGCGATAAACTCAAACACTACTGAACGGATTTTCATGCGGTTGTCACCTATGAATAGAGTGATTCTTGAGGAAGGTTTAAGTGTTTAATTTGTTAAGGTTTTGTGTAAACTGTTAGAACTACCCGTGCGAAGCCGGGGCGGGTCGCTAGTTTTATTATAAAATAGTTCACGCAGGTTAATAATGAATGGTTTTCCGCCCTTGGGTTCTGTGAAACCGCTCGGAATTTTCAATCGAGCGGCATCACATAATGTATCTTCGGCGCCATTCGTTCCAAAAGGGTGGACGTTATTTCAAGTACATACAATAAATTATAGTGTCCATGCTACATGTGCGTAAGATATATCGAGTTTGGTCATTGTGGCAAGAATAGCATCACCGATTTACACGAAAAAAGGGGCTCTGTGTATATTTTTTACAGGCTAATTTATTGTTGCCTTGTATTTTTTTTATTAACTTTAAAATCTTTTTTTTTACTAGTATCTCATGCTACTGTTGCTAGTCATTCTTGCAAGCAGAAATTGAACCAATTCCTAAGGAAGACTGCATTTTCGCATACCACGTAACTTCGTGCACTAAGTAATGTTGTTTAAGAGCGCTCTTACAAGAAAAGTCGAAATAATGCAAAATTGATGATACTAGTCGACGAAATTCAGGACTTTGCGCTCATTATTAGAAACAATGAGTACTTGTTCCAGTAAAAGCGTCTTCTTATCTTTATAAATATCGTTGTAAATATTAGAAAAAGGACTTATTAAATTAGTAATGATTTTTTTTCTGATGGTCGTTTCCGAAAAACCCCGTGAAGCACTGAATGGCGAGCTCTTATTTGGAAATGTTGAGAATTTTACTCTGCTAAACCTGGCTATTTTGTATTACTAATACCCTGTACTTTAGGCGTATCAAACTATATTTTTCCTACATACCTTTGAGAAAGAGAAAATCAAAGTAAAACGAACTCGATTTTCTCTCCGAAACAAGTGTCAATTCCTACGAAAATCTACTTAATATCGAAGTCATTTTCATACTCAAGCAATCTGCAACGTTTGCTTATACTGTTGGTATACATTAGTGTTTATGAAATTCTACTATAATTTTTTGGCAATTTTTTGAAAACTACTCTATATTACCGATGACGCGCGCTGCGCCAGCTCACTCAGCTCAGTGCCGCGGCAGAGCTTGTAGAGGCAGGACGTGTGTCGGTCGGCTCCGCACATTTTCAACGGCGACGACGAGGTTTTTTATCATTGTGTGCGGCGGGCGCCGTGTAAAACGCTATACTGTGTGCGTGTAAACCGCAACGAGAGACTTTGATCCTAGCACTGTTTTTATAGTATTATAATTTATAATGGTACAGTTTAATAAACTACCGGACAGGATTAAAAATATTTGAAACGACCTGACATTCTATATGTATTTATTTGACTCAAGATAGTACTCAGGGTCTGATGATGGAGCCGGAAGGTGGTCACCGGTACCAATCAACCATGCAACTAAACCACTTCGTGTTTAGGCTCGTTTTATTCATCTCAACAAGATCTTTGACACAAGATAGTACTCAGGGTCTGATGATGGAGCCGGAAGGTGGTCACCGGTACCAATCAACCATGCAACTAAACCACTTCGTGTTTGGGCTCGTTTGATTCGGCTCAACAAGATCTTTGACTTAAGATAGTACTCAGGGTCTGATGATGGAGCCGGAAGGTGGTCACCAGTACCAATCAACAATGCAACTAAACCACTTCGTGTTTAGGCTCGTTTTATTCGTCTCAACAAGATCTTTGACTTAAGATAATACTCAGGGTCTGATGATGGAGCCGGAAGGTGGTCACCGGTACCAATCAACCATGCAACTAAACCACTTCGTGTTTAGGCTCGTTTTATTCATCTCAACAAGATCTTTGACACAAGATAGTACTCAGGGTCTGATGATGGAGCCGGAAGGTGGTCACCGGTACCAATCAACCATGCAACTAAACCACTTCGTGTTTGGGCTCGTTTGATTCGGCTCAACAAGATCTTTGACTTAAGATAGTACTCAGGGTCTGATGATGGAGCCGGAAGGTGGTCACCGGTACCAATCAACCATGCAACTAAACCACTTCGTGTTTAGGCTCGTTTGATTCGTCTCAACAAGACCTTGGACACAAGATAGTACTCAGGATCTGATGATGGAGCTGGAAGGTGGCCACGGGTACCAGTCTACCATGTAACTGAACCACTTCGTGTTTGGGCTCGTTTGATTTGTCGCAACAAGATCTTTGACACAAGGTAGTACTGAGGGTCTGATGATGGATCCGGAAGGTGGTGACCGGTACCAATCAACCATGCAACTAAACCACTTCGTGTTTGGCTTCGTTCGATTCGTCGCAACAAGATCTTTGACACAAGTTAGTACTCAGGGTCTGATGATGGAGCTGGACTGTGGCCACGGGTACCAGTCTACCATGTAACTGAACCACTTCGTGTTTGGGCTCGTTTGATTCGTCGCAATAAGATGTTTGACACAAGATACTACTCAGGGTCTGATGATGGAGCTGATGATGATAGACAGGTACCCGTCGCCACCTTCGCGCTCCATCATCAGACCCTGAGTACTACCTTGTGTCAAAGATCTTGTTGAGATGAATAAAACGTGCCTAAACACGAAATGGTTTAGTTGCATGGTTGATTGGTACCGGTGACCACCTTCCAGCTCCATCATCAGACTCTGAGTATCACCTAATGTCAAAGATCTTGTTGAGACGAATCAAACGATCCTAAACACGATGTGGTTTAGTTGCATGGTTGATTGGTACCGGTGACCACCTTCCGGCTCCAACATCAGACCCTGAGTACTATCTTGTGTCAAAGATCTTGTTGAAACGAATAAAACGAGCCTAAACACGAAGTGGTTTAGTTGCATGGTTGATTGGTACCGGTGACCACCTTCCAGCTCCATCATCAGACTCTGAGTATCACCTAGTGTCAAAGATCTTGTTGAGACGAATCAAACGATCCTAAACACGATGTGGTTTAGTTGCATGGTTGATTGGTAATGGTACCTTCCAGCTCCATCATCAGACCCTGAGTACTGTCTTGTGTCAAAGATCTTGTTGAGACGAATCAAACGAGCCCAAACACGAAGTTGTTTAGTTACATGATAGACTGGTACCCGTGGCCACCTTCCAGCTCCATCATCAGACCCTGTGTATCTTCAGTGTCAAAGATCTTGTTGAGACGAATCAAACGAGCCTAATCATGTTACTACATGGTTGATTGGTATCCGTGACCACCTTAATCATCATCAGATCCTCAGTACCAGTTCGTTTTTAAACCCTCGTTGATACAAACTTTACAACCTATAGGTACCAAATGCAATGACGAAACATGTAAATAAGCGAGTAGGTACCTATAATTTCTTTCGAGTAATATACCTTCATAAGTACGAGTATGGGGCTATTCATAAATTACGTCGTTTCAAATGGGAAGTGGGGGGGGGGGGGGTCTGGACATCGGATGATGGTAACATGACGTAGGAGGAAACAGATTCATCCGAAGCTTGATTTTTGGATGATTTGAGGGGTGGGGGGGGGGGGGGGGGGGGGTCAAAAATCGTCAAAAATAGATGACGTAATTTATGAACAGCCCCTATGTACATTTGCACTGCATTTAGTATTTTCGTACTTACCAAATAACAGTTTTAGAACTTTAAAAGTTAAGTACAGTTAGTGTTGTTATGGTTGATTTCAATATGCTTCGCGAAGGATCAAGAATGTTTAATCCATCATTGTAGTGCGAGTGTGGTAGAAGGGATCGGCGTACTGAGCTCGCACGGCCTGCCGCAGCGCGTAAAATACCTAAACTCGCTCAACGCCGAAATGTAATAGCGCTCTTAACAAAGCCATCAAAGCTCGTCTGATAATTGTTGGTGGTTAACCAAACAAGCCAATCTCGAACCTTTTTGAGTGTGGGGTCTCTTTGCATTGTGTTACACTTTGGCAGCACAATACCGCAGTCTTGGACAACACGCAGAAGATAACAATCACTTTTAAAGGGTCGCACCCCTATGCCGAGATAGAAGAAACAGCCTCTCATGTTTGTCCATACTTCTTATGTTACAATTTAAGTCTAATTGTTCTTTCAAATTCTAACTGATTATGTAATACGGGCAACCACTGGGGCTGCAACACAGTGTAAACTAACGCAGTCTCCAAGGCTCCAACTTCATATATAGCATGTATGTTTTTGAACAATAAAGATTTATTTATTTATTTATGTGGTGCTGGAATGCAGCGGAGTGGCTCTATACGGTGCAAAACAATCTCAGATCTCCGAGGTCTTACTCAACATCAAATGTTTGATAGGACTCCTTGAGGAGTTGGGCTAGCAGGACTAGCCTACCCCCACCCCCGTCACGCAAAATAGGCGCTAGTCGTCGAGTAGCGCTAAACTGCCAGTGTGCCGTAGTACAGTCAGCAGCAGAAGTTGCTAAGCGGGCGAGGTGTTCAAAATTACCTTGACACGTTCTTATTCCCTTAACAATAAAGTCGTGTCAAGATCTCTTTGAACATCTGGTCTGCTTAGCAACTTCTGCTGCTGACTGTACAATACAATACCAAACAATACAAAGGGACACACACTCCTCATTTCCATTGACTTTGGTAGACGTCCAAAACAGCTATGACCGAGAGTTCGACCACGCTAAGATTTCATGCAAAGTGGTAAGTCATAGCACTCCTATGGGATATGTATGTAATGTACGTTAGCGTCGTTGGTGTTCACTTAAAATATAATTTAGTAAAGAGTCTGATCTTACGCGCCGTGACTGTAGAATGTTTTATGCATAAGCTTCGTTTTTCATTGGATTAAACCCATGTTCCAAAAATGTTTCTAAATTACTGATGAATATACGCGGCGTTATCTCAAAAGTGTACGTACTTATGTTTTTATTTTATATCACTATTTATGATTCAAATACACTTGTATTAAACTGTATCACCGCTTTATTATCAAATTATTGACTGTGACGTTATGTCAATGCTAATGTCAAATGTTATCGGTCCAAACGGTAAAAATAAACGTTATCTGAGAAACTGAAGGATTGATTGTATTATTTTCATTGTATTGTTTAATCGAGTAGGGAGCCAACCAGCTAAAATTTTATTGATAATATTACTTATCAGGAATTTAGTCACAAGTGCAAGTCACAAATTGTGTTCGGGGCTTTTAGAATAGGGAGTATTACTGCAATGTTCTGCTGCCAGAGTGCAGAATTAATTTGTTTAGTAAACCATAGAGTAACTTATACATATTAGGCCTTAGACAGTTTTTTGACAAGTTTTCACTGTGACATTGATGCACCAAGGCGGTTAGTTTATAGGTAGGCTACCGCGAAACGCGAAAATCGAAATATCTTTATCTGCTTCTCTATCGATCGAATTAGCAAAGAGAAGCAGAAACCGAACTTTCGATTGTCGTGTTTCATTACCATTACCTACTATCATTACCATGTGATTGACCTAGTGACGCATGATGTGTCATTGATGATGTCAATGAGGTTTGTTTACTGTATGTGCTAGTGGTGCCACCTACGCAGAGCTTTGCCTAATATTCCCTATTGTCTCGATACTCTCGATGAGTATTAGTTGCCTGTGGAAAAAAGTCCAGTCAGCGGTAAAAGCTTGTACCAAACATGAAATTTTTGCCAAAAACTTATTAGAATTCAAATCACTCTTGTTTGGGTCGGTTATTTTTGCTCGTTAAATAACATTGTATCTGAAAGTTTGCAGTTTAGTTTTATATGTTTCAAGTCAGTTTACCCCTCTGGTTGAAACATTCCTCTTCACCAAAATTTTCATTAACTATTACAGCGCCCTATTTAAAACGACCTAACAATCAAGGAACTATAAAAAGGCTTGCCCAATATATAGCACCCAATAGCCCCTTTTATCATTCAAGACTCATTGTCGACTCTATATCCTTCTCATAAAGTTGATTTTGCACTGGATACATAGTACGCTAGAATAAACAAAGCTGATGGACATAACTGAGTTAATAATTGAACATTGTCGCTATGATTTGATTCTGAGCTCAGGAATGTATTGTGTGAGATGAGTCAGCTATGATTGTCTTATGGTGTACTTTGCTGTTAGTGATATAGTCTAGATTAATTTTGTGATTCATGGTCTCGAGTCAATAATCGAACGTCTAGATTGCATAGTAAATGGGTCTCCAAGGGGGTTTGAAGTGACAGGTCGCTAGTTGTGCCAAAAACGAACGGAGTGGCGTCAGAGGAAAAAGGAAAAAAAAATCATTGAACAGTTTTGGAGTGCCTACGCCAATTCTGGGGATTTTAGTTGTCAAGCGGACCCCAGGTTCCCATGAGCCGTGGCAAAATGCCGGGACAACGGGAGGATTGATGATGGCCAGTTTTGGGGTATGCTCTGTGGAGGATATCGTAGCTGCAAACCAACAAAACTTCAAAAAAATTAACTAACACATCTTAATCGAACGCAGAAAGAATGCAGACTGTCTGCTAGATAATTTTAAATTGAAAAAAAAAAAACACTTAAGTTATCCGAGGTTCATAATAATTTAACCGCTATTGGCGTTTTTAAAGTATTTTAGAACTCTTTGTGAATAATACAAATGAGAAAACTGCATTGGACAGGTCAATTCTCTAGATAAAATCTACCGTTGCGCTGGTTGGTATGTTTACTGCATAGCGAAATACGAAACTTGCTGTCTCATTAACTTGATATCGAGAATGAAAGAGACATGAAACACGACCAAGTTAGGAAGTTTCCGAGTAGATTTCCAGATATATGAGAGGTAATGTCCTATTGTTTAAACTCCAGACACTCCAGTCGATCAGTTGTTTCCTAGCAGCCGAGAACGCTAAGTAGGTTTACTAGTGCGAGTTCATACATTTGCTACTAAACATGACTAAACGCAATTAGCAGATGTATGAACTCGCATTTAACACTAATCATCGGGCCTTAGCTTTACGAATTGTTACTTAACAGTGTAGACAGTGGCGTAGCAAGGCGTGGGTGAAGTGGGCCGTCGCCCACGGCCTCGCGCCCCAAGAGGCGCCTGGCGCGAGGCCCCTTCGGGCACAGTGAAAGAAAAGGGCCTCACAGATGCGACTTCGCCCACGGCTAGATTAGTTCACGCTACGCCACTGAGTGTAAAGTTAGACCAAGAGAAGTCTGCAACGATTTTGATAGCTCACGCAGTGCAAGTGTCATTTATACGTCATAATTTCATAGATGTTTGAAGTTTAAAATAACACTTGCACTGCGTGTGCTATCAAAATCGTTGCAGACTTGTCTTGGTCTAACTAGAGTTGTAGACGATGGTATGTATAAAGACGTTCGTTGTTTTGGTTATCTAATATATAAGTCGGAATGACAAAATATTACGTAAGCCGCAAGACTAGTTTACATATTAATTACTTATAATATTACTATTTATTAGTAAATATTTAGATGGCGTCAATTCATTATTAGATTAGACATTATACAAAACTGGATCTGAAATAGATACGGACATAATTTGATTGTGCAATGAGTGTTTTACTACAATAAAAATAGTAAGTAATTAAGATGTAAAGGCGTCATAACGAATCTCAAACCTTTGCTTTTAATCGAAAGGAAATCAAATTCACTTCCAATTGTTCTTACCAAATATTACTATATATTTTCATAATAATCTCTTACCCTATCATTTAAAAGAAGATCTTATAGGTACTTATAGTATTAAAAGTGTTTCGCGCCTGCGAGAGGCGGACTGCATTACAACTGCAACTTGTATGAGAACTGCATTCATACTGATAAGTTAATACAAAACTTCATTCAAATTGTTTGATAAAAAAAACTGATAAATGTGTTGAGTTGAGGCCATAAAGGTTGTCTGGAAGCGATCGCTCTTTAGCGATAAGACCGCCTGTTATTTACGTCTACTTCTGTTGCTGTTTTCTGTATTATTTTTCTATTGAGGTGTGCAATCAAAAGTATTTGTATTGCGTTTGTATTGTATTGTATAAATGCAATGATTAAATTAAGTAGTAACTAGGTACACTGACCACTCGAGGCTAAATGTATTAGCATAGATAAGATACGGACACAATCGTGATACAACTCTGATATCATTGGATATCCATTATTAAACAACCAAATTATCACCGGTAAGTGTGAATTATGACGAAGCTTATTGAATCTACATAAATATTACGTAACTAATCAAGCGAATTAGAAAATTAAAAAAATCTAATGTTGAAGGCAACTCAAAATGAGATTATTAATGATGATTTCTAAAACATTTGTTTTGTGGGAAGTATTTTTAATTTATTCTTGCGAATATTTAATGTTACGAAACATTTGCTCCTAAATTATAAATCCAATTTTCCCAATAACCTTAAAAGGTGGTATTTCTGTATATAATATGGTTTCCGTACATACCTAATACCATCACTATTATAATAGGATTAATAGGTATCGCCAGGAGAGTTTGAAGTGAATAAATGAAAAAATATATAAAACCTTCAAGAAACTTTTTGGCCCATATTGAGGTTGACGGTTCAATTTGGTATCGGTACCAAAAAAGAACACTAATTTCAAATCTCGCTGTCATTACATGATTATGTTATTGTGTGTGTGTGTGTGTGACTTGAACTCTCTGCGATACCTATACTATATTTATACCTATTACATATGGAATGTGTGACTTAAACTCTCTGTGATACCTATATTTATACCTATTATCATATGGAATCTAGAAGAGCGTTATCTGCAATAAGATTTTAATATGGGTAAGTCTTTTAGAAATACCTCAGCCGTCGAAGTACTTACTCTCCATGAAGAGATTTACAAGTGGAAACGACAATGGTCCTTCGAACCGGATTACTCGAATGCGGCTCAGAGGATCAAGTATTTATGCTGTGAGCGGCATTCCGTACGCTCGGAAAACATAACCTTTCGGCCAGTGTTGGCCGAACGTTAATTGCAATTGACCATTAACTATTACAAATTGAACCGTAAACGGTAACGGACGGTTACAGTTGACGGTTCAATTTGTAATGGTTAATGGTCAAGAAAGGTCAATTGCATTAACGTTTCGGCCAACACTGCTGTCGGCAGTCTGACGGAAACCGATTTTGCATTAAATCGATTCTGATTGAGAGTTATTTTTCTACATACATGATATAATACTTTATTTACTCCGTTTAAGACAAACGGATTAAGTTTTTTAGCGTTTTTTTAAACATTTCCATAAAATGATCTAACACGTGATGTCACATCTCGCATGAATCTGTTAGATCATTAAAATGTAGTGTGCACCATATATGACACGCACACTCTCTCACATGTACCCTATATATACCCTAGCATAAGTATCATATATCAGAATAAACCTATACTCCTGAGATAGTGTTTGTCTTTATGTCCCACCTCACATGGCGATCCTGCCAGTGCGGCCTTGTGCTGCACTGGCGGTGCGCCGCGCCAGCCAGTGAAGGCCGAGAAGAGAAATAAAAGATTAAACCTGTCGGACTATGAACAGTTATGGTGAACTTTTAGTGATTTAGCGGAACTCTATAAGTGGTAGAAATAATGTGATAAGTTCGACTTCACATTCGACTAAGTAAATAGAACAATTATCAATACAACATAGTGTGTAATACTGCGTAATAATATCCCAATGAATATCGGATAGTGAAATAAAGAAAATAATTACCAAAAATAAAATAAGTGACCGTAAATGTGACATAAATAAAAATGGACGCAATAAAAATAAACAAAAACTGGGACTTCTAAATTTTGTGACAATATGTTTGCTGCTGGACGTTGTTCGTGTCGGTGGATCGGGGCGTGGTCTGCAGCTACGGGTGCCCTAAGCCAAGGCACGAGGTCCAGCGGATCACAGTGGTAGTCAAAAAAAAAAATTGTAAAAAAAAAGTGAAAAACAGACAATAATAATTGAAGTGACTTCTATTTTTAAAGGTTTTAATGGTACATTTTTAAGGCATTCATTTTCTAATTAAGTGTATGAACTATTGATAACATTTCATTTATGATAATGCCGCTAGATGACGAAACACAATATGGATAAAAGGGCGGTCATTATATACCGAGAATAATAATAAATTTTCAGTCTTAAGTTAATTTTGGTGCAATTTTTTTTTTCCTAGAATTATTATTTTTCCTTGCCTCAATTTGCTTTCAGGTGATCATTCATATTTTTTTTTTTCACATTTGCTTAAGTATTATCAGTACATGAATGACACGATTACTTCATCCTTCTTGAATACCTATAGCCCACATGACGGCGGCGCGTGTACTCCATATATGGAATGGCACGCGAAGTCTGTCATTTCATCTCAAATTTCATAGTCTTTCTGCACTGTTTTAGATATCTTAAATTCAATGTAATTGTATTATAAATTATACTTAATAAAACTTAACTTTTTTTTCAATAACAAATGCAAAAATATACCGCAATACCTTCTTTTAACTATATATCAAATTATACTAGATTAGTGATGTTTTAAATTAAGGATTATGGTGACTTTTAAGACTTTTTTTGTGTAATTTAATTTGTACCGGAGTTGACATATAATACGGGCATGATGGATTTAAGAATAAAGTGAAATTAAATGATGACAATATTGATAAATGAGAATAAAAACATGATAAAAAAAAAAGATTTAAAAAACAAATGTAGGATCGTGATCGTTGATGAAAAGTTTATTTGTTGGCATAGGAATGTTTAGAATTGCTTTAAAGTTGGATTTTATGGATTGTGTTTTATAAATGTTTAAAAATTGTAAGTATAATAGGTATGTAAAGAAAAGAATGGAATAGTTTTGAGTTAAAATAATAATAATAGGTATGTAGTTTGGTTTTTGAACGATAATTGTTGAGATGGAATTGCATAATTGGATCGCGTTTTAAGTAGTGCTTGGGAAGGCTGATATGTATAAGTATTTCGAAGAACGATTAGCCTGATCAACTAAGAGTTGTTGAAATTCTTATATGTTGAAGTTTTCAAGGTGTTGTGTTATGTGGTTGGTTTTGAATGTGTAATGTTTGTGTATGAGAGGGAAATATGAAACAAAATACTTAAATATAAATTGAACATGCCTATCGCATCTTCGGTGGCCCGAGAGGCGGCCTTGAGCGATACGGTATAGCAAGGGTACGCCAGGATACAAGGCAGGCACGGAATCCTTGGCGTCTGACCATGATTCGGTCGAGTATCAATCGTGGAGACTCCTTGGACACGCGGAATGATATTGTGTATGGATGTGTTAAAAGAACTGCCTGTATGAATAAATAAATAGTATGTGTGCGCGTTTAAAAATAAATATCCTTGTATCCTGAGCTAATAAATAAATATATTATATAGTAAGGTCGGCCGACCACGTATGTAAAAGCGTTGCGTACCCTTGATCTTCGATTTCAGTGAAGCATAAAAGATGCCACTATAAATGAATAAATAAAATTAAAAACAAAGAAAATATAGTTAAACGAATGACGTCATAATGAAATAACTTGCAAGGAACTGATAATGTAAAAAATAATAATAAGGTACCAATGACGAGTAACGAAATTGTTACCTATGTATGTAAGTAACACTTGGAATGACGAAGAAACGTATTGTATTGACGAATACACTACGAAATTGGAAATTAGTTGTAATACCTATTCTTTTAACTTTTGAATTTATTTCAATATATATCTAGTGTAGTTTTTTGTGTTTATTGTATTTTTTTTTTTTTTTATCTTTTTTGTGTAATTAGTTTTAAAAAATCATGTAGTTATCATTTTGTTAGTTAGGAAATATAACTTGTGCTTTTAGATTATATTTGTACATAGTAATAATGTTCGAATGTGTTTTTTTGTGTTTTTTTTATAAATCTTTGTTTTTTTATTTTTTTTCCTATGACTAGCATATAACTGTGTAGTGTACCTACTTTATATTTTCGTTTCGTCATCAAAGCGTGCTACAATTGTGTTTATTAACTTTGATTATTAGTTTGTCAATTATTTTATAATTATGTTATTATTCTGCTTTGTTTTATGACTAAGGTATCTTTTTTTTGTTATTTTTTTTTTCTTTGTACAACCAATCTAAAAATTTAAATAAAAAAAGGTTAGGTAGGTACTTACCTACAATAAATATTGATTTCTCTTAGATTTTATATCTTGTTTTTTGCATATTTTTTGTCATAAATTGTAAAACAGTGTAACTCTAACTATTCACTCTTTTCATATTATTACTAGATATATATAAAAAAAAATATTATTTTGTAATCTTATAATATTTTATTTTACTTTTGGAAGGGAGGTGTAGTGTGCACCATATATGACACGCACACTCTCTCACATGTACCCTATATATACCCTAGCATAAGTATCATATATCAGAATAAACCTATACTCCTGAGATAGTGTTTGTCTTTACGTCCCACCTCACAAAAACATAGGTATTTACCTGTTTTGTAAAAAATCCGGCCAAGTGCGAATCAGACCTTCTGACCTCATCCGTCTTTGGGTCATCAACTTACATATGTAGTGTAGTGTAGGTGTACCAAATTTAAATTAAATCGGTTCATTATTTTCAAAGAAAATTGATTGGTTTTTCAAGGTTCCGTTTTTTCCTTGAGGTACGAAACGGAACACTATAAAGAATAAAACAACTACATATGTTTAACATGCTAAGAGCGACTCATGAGTTCATAACAGTATGCGCTCGCGATTATGACGTTCATTTCGTCTCTTATTTTATCAAGGAAATTGACAAATTGAAGATATTTGGCGCACGCATGCATTTTTCGTAGTCCCGTTCACCTGCTCCGTGCGAGTACTCTAGCGAGTCGCTACTAGCATGAAGTATGCACAATATTAGATTACTGGAGCCCCGAACCCACGTTCCGAGCTTTAGTGGCTTTCGTTTACCTGTATGGTATTCACAAGTATATTATACAACATTGCTCAAGCCATACGTCAAGATGTGTCGTACTTTGTCAGGGTAGCGGGCGACTTCGCGAGTGTCAGGGTTTTTAGAAACCTCAACTAACAAGTAGAAGCTAGCTAAAAGTTTGGAGTTGTAGCTATCAGCACATGGAGGCTTGTAGCGACAGCAGATTTTAGAAAACTTCGCTATACGGAGGCCTGATTGAAGTAGTGGGGTTTGGAGAAATTACCGTCTAGGAAATGTCAGAAATTATAGCGTGATGTCTGGACCTTTGTCCGGATTTTCCATTTTTTCATATGATAACTCTAGACTCACGGGACCTTGAACTACGAGATAGGCCGGTGTCATAAACACTCCTGTACTTAATTTACAATTGACCTCGTTAATTATTGGGCTTTTGTGTTATGTGGGTATCTTCCAGTGGATTTCGAGAGATTGTTCATCTACGAACACAATAATAGTTCCGCCACGCACCTTGTACCAGAGAGATAGTCCTGAGGGTCTACCGTGAACCGCGTTCGACGTGTTGCCTCTCTTTCGCACTTGTAAATTCGTACGTAAATGTGACGAGGCAACACGTCGAACGTGGTTCGCGGTAGGCCCTCTGAATCTATGTCGTCGTAAATTATATGAAATGAGCCAACCAGCGATTTAACGAAGAATTTACCAACATTCTAGAAGTAGTCTGGCTCGACATTGCCGCAATTTGGGTCACTTAGCTGAGGTACAGATTTACCTGAAAGTGACCCAGATTATGGTATTTTACTCTCTCGTAGTGCCGCGTTAAGCACTAAATCGGGAGTCGTGAAAATCTAAGGTAAGGAGCCTTTGGCTAGCAGCAAAAAAAAGTGTTGCGTTAGTGTACGCTAGCTTCTGTAATGATTGGGTGGTCCAAAAAATGCCAGCCACTTCAAAATAGGCGGACAGGACGAAATTCGAACTTTTAATTCCATAATTGTGCAAAGTTCGTGATGGGACTGGTGGATTGAAAATCAGCGCACGACAAAAATGCTAAATATCGTGGTCTAAAATTTTATACTACTCGTATTTGATATCTGTAAACGATCAAATAAAACACCAACACCAATGTAAATCACTAACGCATGCAGACAAAAAATTAATATGCTATGTCTGTATCTTTAGGTATTTAAATAAAAGTAAACAAATTCTACCCTCAAATGGCTCCTTAAGTCAGTTGAGGGTAGATGAAAACATACACTTACACCATGGTATAATAATATACTCCGCCTGGTACTCCATTCCCGTCTTTTCTAGGTCACCTAACTGACACGGGCCTACGTCATCATGCGACAGCGCTATATGATAATATGCGATAGCGCTATATATAGCGGCCATGTTGTTGTGACGTAGGCCCGTGTCACTCTGGGAATGGAAGACCATGTTTTATTAGACTATGCTCTTACACATAACGTTACACGATCAAATAATGTAGGTTAAAGTCAGGTCGTTCAGTGACTGATCCAGGCGGTTTTGTAACTGGTTGGTTAATCAATATATGTTATAACTACCCGAAA
The DNA here is from genome assembly GCF_910591565.1 of Cydia splendana. NCBI lineage: Eukaryota > Metazoa > Arthropoda > Insecta > Lepidoptera > Tortricidae > Cydia > Cydia splendana. The sequence goes on along the minus strand of NC_085980.1, from coordinate 5,481,458 downwards.
ATTTACAATTTATTTGTTTACTTTTATTTAAATACCTATAGATACAGAGTATAGGACCCGATTTTCATGCTTTATTCTGAAATGAAGGATAGCCTCACCTCTCGCTCCTGTGGGCATGACGACGGCATTCCTCTGATCTGGTCGTAAAAGGCTCTCGGCCTCTGCTCCTCCTTGGTACGACATCTCCATTGCCGCTATTCCAATATCATAACACGCACATCAGTAGTCTAATGATCTTGATAAGCGAGGTTATCTGAAACAATGCGAGTTTATAAGTGACATAATTTCTGAGAATATTTATTGTTCCGTACCTCAAAAGGAAAAAACGGAACCCTTATAGGATCACTCGTGCGTCTGTCCGTCTGTACGACCGTTCCCCCCACCCCTTTTATCTCCGAAACGACTGGGTCTAAAAAATTTGAAAAAAATACACAAAAAATTCTTTACCTATATATGACAGGAAAACCTTTTAGGAATGTGAAGTCAAACAAGTATTTTTAACGACCTTGCGTAATACGCATGCTACTGTGCGTAATTATCTAAATTAAAAATACTTTATCTTATCTTTACTCGGTATAAATACCTATGCCCCTTATTTTATCTTATCTTTATTCGGTAAAATTATGTTTTACAAAGAGAACAATAGTGTTGCTCTAGTCATTTGACTTGGTTACATAACAATGACTTGTCTCCGTGGCCTGATAATAAATATAATAGTTATTTATTTACGATACAAGTGCGGAAAAGAGGAAATTCGAAACGAGTGGCGATAAATTAAAACACTACCGAAGGGAGTGTTTTAAATCGACACGAGTTGCAAATTACCTTTTCGCACGTGTGTCGTACAACGTTTTAAAGTACATAATGGCCCTTTAAACTTTTGATATACGCATGAAAAGTGATATTTCACGCACTAGTGCGGGAAAATAGGACTATATGTACTGCAATAGTTATTTACGATACAAGTGCGGAAAAGAGGAAATTCGAAACAAGTGGCGATAAATTAAAACACGACCGAAGGGAGTGTTTTAAATCGACACGAGTTGCGAATTACCTATTCGCACGTGTATCGTACAACGTTTTACAGTACATACGGCGCTTTAAACTTTTGACATACGCATGAAAAGTGATATTTCACGCACTAGTGCGGGAAAATAGGACCATATGTACTGTAAAATAATTTTCAATCAAGTTACAATACTGGTAATGGTCAATAACAGTGGCGTAGCTAGGCGTGGGCGAAGTGGGCTGTCGCCCACGGCCTCGTGACCCAAGGGGGGCCTAGCGCGAGGCCCCTTGGGGCACAGTGAAAGAAAAGGGCCTCGCAGACGCGACTTAGCCCACGGCTAGATTAGTTCACGCTGGTCAATAATACCCCCAAGTAACTAAATGGATAGCTTTCTTTCTTTCTGATCGAACCCCACCGGTTGGAATTCGGTTCGACAGTGTGTTGACGCTTTTAAAATTTGGATTGACATGGTTTCTTGAGTCTAAGTCCCTCCTGAAGCCCTTAGAGCATTTAGGTTACTAAATAGAGACGTCATGGCTGCAATTTTCTGTACGAAACAGTCTGCCGATTTTTGCGGGGGAGGGGACGTCAACTGTATTGCTATTTCTACATTATTTGTACGTAACGTACAAATAGCCATGTCAGTCCATACAAAAGGTTTGCACAATTGTGCAAGTTTTTCGGCAGAGGGGTAAGCTCTTAAAGACGACTCCAGTTATTAAATAAATGCTCTAAGTCGGTTTTCAATGGTCGGGTAACAAACAAATTTCAATAAGGTATTAAAAAGGTCACCAGGTCACCACTTCGTCTGAATGTCAAGGTAACTTTGATTGGGTGCCTTCAATTTAAATTTATTTGATGACAAGATGAGTAAGTACTCGATAGGGGTCATCCATTAATTACATCACACAAAATTTCGATTCTTTTATATGCAAAATAGAACTTTATCACTTTGTAACAAAGTTCAAAATCATGTGGGAAATAAATTACATGTGCCTTATAAAGGTTTAAAAGAACTTCAGAAAATCTGGCTAATTTTAAGTACCTAACTGAAATCATAATCAACTATTTAACGGCCTCCCAGTCTAGTCGGTAGTGACCCTGCCTACGAAGCAGGAGGTCCGGGGTTCGAATCCTGGTAAGGGCATTTATTTGTGTGTTCATCACAAATATTTGTTCCTGAGTTATGGATGTTTTCTATGTATACATATAGAGTGTGTGCGGAAAGAGAAGAGTCGTGAAATGTATTGGGCCCCATACATTCCACGACTCTTCTCTTTCCGCACAGACTCTAAGTATTTATATATATGTGTACCTATATTATATATATCGTCGTCTAGTAGGTACTCACAACACAAGCCTTATTGAGCTTACTGTGAGACTAGGTCGATCTGTGTAAAATTGTCCTATAATATTTATTTATTTAACTATATTCATAGTCGGATGGAAATAAATACAGTAGTTTTTCTGATCACAACATAAAAATTATTTGAATTATAACAATACTTAAGTGGTTTGAAACATACCTATGTACTTACAGATAAGTTAAGTACCTACTTGACTTATCATCAGTAAACATTTGTATTTTATAGATACATAATTACATGGTAAGCAAGACATCATCTTTACGGAATATGTCAAGGTTTGTGATATTGTAAACCAAAGATAAACAATACCTTGTATAGTAGGTACAATAGACAATCAGCAGAATTCAATATGTTTTGCATTGTAAACTATATGCATATGCAGAATGGTGTCATTAGTTGATTGTACAAGTAACATTAGCATTCAAGTTTTTAGAGCTCAACATTTTATAATATAATTATTTTACAGTACATATGGTCCTATTTTCTCGCACTAGTGCGTAAAATAGCACTTTTCGTGCGATGTCAAAAGTTTAAAGGGCCATATGTACTGTAAAACGTTGTACGATACACGTGCGAATAGGTAATTCGCAACTTGTGCAGACTTGGACTTAAAACATTGTTTTAATTTATCGCCACTCATTTCGAATTTCCTCTTTTCCGTACTTGTATCGTAAATAACTATTTTATATGTATAGAATCAGATGCTCAAAAGGTAATATACATACTTTGTGGTCACATTTGTCTTTTTCAGTGTCGGAAAGTAAAAACCATAATTAATAAAAATTTAAAAACTGAAAATTATTCAATAAACCAAACTGTTTTACAATATGCTAATTGGTGTCTCTTTTTAAATAACAAGATTTGATGGAGGCTCTCACGCAGAAGGGGTCTAATGCACATAAATAATTGAAATGCAATATCTAACTTAACTAGGTTTATTCAAAGTGCTTAGAATAAAAGGCCTTTTTTTTATTTTATTTATTTATGATTAAAATGCCTACAATGTTAAAATGCCTATAATACTCATGAAATCTATGTTTGAACTGGTTATTGGCCATAAGTCACAAACAGGAGAATCTGGTTTTGTCTGCATATGACCCAAGTGCCTAAAGGTTCAGTACTAGGGCTTGCAATCCGGATATCCGGATACCCGTTTTATCCGGATATCCGTACAATTTAGTATCCGGATTTAGATTACATTGATATCCGGATAAAACGAATAATTCGAATAATACAATTTTTAAGAAAACTATTTTAAAAACGTTGAGAGATATAATGTAAACCACGTTGTCGGTTGATTTTAGTTATTTGGATACATTTTTACGTTATAAAACTGTTTATTCACTACTCCTTGATTGCCTTCTACTCCCTTATTTCCACAGTCGTATGCAGATCGACCTAGCTCCGTAAATGTAACTTTGAGTGTACGAGTACCGTGTTCCTGTCAAACATTACGTGACGTGATGCGCTGTCATTATTGTTAGCGTCCGAATACATTATTAACAAAGTGCGAACAGAACTAAAATGAGTCCAACGGAGGAAGACTTCGGTTGATATTAAACTGCCGATCGAAATGCAGTAGGGTTTAGCAGAATGATGAAGAAGGTTTTAGCATTTTGTATTTGAATAAATAGAAGAGGAAAAATGATCGGCCACCTGCTACGACACGACCACTTCATCAGAAACATCATAGAAGGGAAAATAAATGGAAGGAGGGGGAGGGGAAGACCAAGAAAGAGTTATATGAGCCAAGTAAAGGAGCATGTAGGGGCCGTGTCGTACCAGGACATTAAGGGGCTGGCTTCGGATCGACCAAGGTGGAGACAACTTCATCACGCTGCACCGACAAGAGCCCAGCTCTTAAATTGAATGATGATGATTTGAATAAATCTGTAATGGAAACCTTGATTGACTTTATATGCAATGTAAAATCTCAACAATAAGAGACTGTTCTAACAGTTAGGAAATGTTCGATTCTCTAAATATTATCAAAAACTCTACCAAGAAATAAATTTCGCAGCGCAGACTGATATATTAAATGGAGGGTTGAAGTATCGCCATAACATAGTAAATTATTGCAAATATAGTTTGTGTCACCCGTTCGATCATATCTAATCAAGCAATCAAAGCTTGTGCAAGAAATCTTTGCCGAAAATTATTTTAGTTCTTGGTGAGTATAATTTTTTGCCTAATGGCATTTTGCCATTATCACGTCACGTGGCAACTCAACACAATAACTCGTACCAACTTAACTAACCTAACCTCACGGTTACATCAGCTGCATGTTTTCACTTGCACATCAACTTAAAAGCATCGGCGAAAAGGTAGAACGCCAAAAATAGCTTAAATACTTGCTGTTACATAGCCTTGTATTACGTAAAATTGTATTATATTACACTTTTTATTGAGTTCATAAGAGATTTCTTAAATAAAAAGTAAGTATTCGAATTATCCGTTTTATCCGGATATCCGGATAGTAAAATAATTAATATCCGAAATATCCGGATACGAAAACTGGGCGGATATTGCAAACCCTATTCAGTACTTTATGAATCACTGATTAAATGAATATTTAGGTACTTACACTCATTTACTAATGAGTAATGACCATACAGAGGGGCAGAGGGGTAGGCAGAGGGGCCCTCTGCCTACCAAAAAAATAGTGATGGATTCGGAAATACTACCATGCCTCACCTATGGTTGCCAAACTTGGACGTTTGATTACACAACCAGACAAAAAATACCAACCATGCAGAGGCGAATGGAGAGAAGCCTACTAGGCATAAAATTAAAGGACAGAGTGAGGAATGATGATATCAGAAGAAAAACAAAAATTACAGACGTTTTAACATTCTCACTCCAGAGAAAGTGGAAATGGGCAGGACACATTGCCAGATATAGAGACAACAGATGGACCATACGAACAGTAAAGTGTTCTGGGCCGCAGGGCTCAAGAGGCAAAGGCCAACCACGTGGCAGATGGTCAGACGAGCTAGTAGAAACGGTGGGTCCAAAATGGCTAGAGACAGCCCAAATAGAGAGGAGTGGAATTCCTTGGGGGAGGCTTTTACCCGAAAGGGGCCCACATATTTTTTAAGTTATCTTTTACTTTAATGTTATTTATTTATTTTGTTTGAAGTATGTGTGGAAAGAATAAAGCTTTTTTATCTATTATTATTTATTATTAATGACCATACAGACAGCTACATAAATATCTATCATAGGACCGTATCAAAAATAAAGTTCAAAATTGTCTTTGCTGTTGAACATAATAGTCAACAAAAGAAGTTGCTAAGCGGGCATGGTATTTAAAAAAACTTAACACAATATTATTGTTAAGAGAATAAGTGTGGGCAGGTCACTTTAAACACCTCAGCTGTATCTACTTTTGCTTCTGACTGTACCTTCCAATGGGTACTCATATAACAAACCAATGTCATTTGTTTTCACAACAAAGGGAGCTAAAAATGCATATTACCCATTCAATGATTCATTGACTCTGGGTTTGAATAAAAAACAAAAGCCAGTGACTTAAGAATAACAATGTTTGAACCAAGAAATCAATTAAGTGTTAAAAAGGGAATGTAGAGTATTTTTAAATAAAAGAATGTTGGAGTGTTAAATAAAGAATTTTCTATAGAATAGGTATAGGTAAACAGGAAGTTTTAAATTTAATAGAGTTTTAGTTTCACTTATTCATCAAAATGTTATGTTTAAGTATAATTTTAATTTACTAAATCAAATTCCAATAGTTAGTTGCCTAAGTTGCCTAACCAATTTCGATTGTAGGTATATTTGTTGTCTTGGAATGCAATAAAAGTACTTAAAAAAACTGCTTACATTAAAAATACACAATACTACAATAGGAAAGAAAGAAAAAACTAGTTAAGGTTGACTTCCGATTTCTAATAACGTTTTTGGTAAATAAGAAAAAGTAAACTTTCGTTGCGGTTCACTGACCAGCTATCAACGGCCCTTCACTTCGAATAGTTAACTAATGATACGGGTCGATAGTTACAACATTCCGAAATCAACTCCTATTATGATAAGACCGACAGAGAAGTGACCCCAAGATTTCATCCGGAACCTAACCAAGTAAAACCACATTTACATACTGGCCTAACCACCGCTTTAAACGGTCACTTTTTTTTCTAATAAAGAGCTTTCTACTCATAAAAGGGTTCAAATTTTGACTTTATAATTCACAAAACAAATATAAAAATCCACTGCAATGCAACGGGAGCAAATAAACGTGCTCGGTGGGCATTTGGCGCGTGGTCGTATCAATATACAAAAATGTAGAAGACAATTTACCGTACTTACCAGATCATAGTCAAGGTACACTACTCGTTCAAATGTTCCGTCACAAATAATATGTCCAATTATTTATAAAAGTTAACTGTCCATACTCAAATTATAAATCTAAAGTACTATAAAGACACGTGCAGTGCAACACGACCGCATCGGCCCGCCTCGTTCATTGCACTTAAATTCGGGTTGCCAGCCTTTATGTTCCTGTGTTGAAGTATTGAAGCCCTAATGATTTTTTTAAACATTTTAGTCCAAATATTCATGAAGCGCTAATTGTTATATCTTTTATTTTATATGTTTTGAATTTTAATTGACTATATATAAAACAGTAATAACTAAATTGTTATTACTTTAATTTGTCAACCCATTAACAGCAAATTCTTTTTCTACACTAGCAATCGTAACAATAATTTCTTGCAGTTTCCGTATTCTATTTTTAAAATTAAATACTATAATAAAATAAAACGTATTTTTTTGCAATGAATTAAAATAAAAGTGGATTTACTTGGTGCAAATTAAACAGCAGGTGTTATTTGAAACAAAATAACATCATTACACTATGGTTAATCCTAGTTTAGCATATGAGATTCTTTTGTATATAAATTCATTTTATTTTGGACTCTTCTCAACATGTGAACTCGGCGCTCTCGTATTGAAGTCTTTCCTTATTAGTGGAAATTATAAAATTGTTGAAGAAGGTTATATATTGATTGGAAGAGATTATGGTGTGCTCATTGGATTATTTATCGTGGAAGCAGCCAGATTGTTTCTTGGAAGGAAGGGTAGCCTTAGCGAAAAAGGTAAGCTATTAATACAAAATATCTTGTATCGATGGATCGCGTTCATACCAGCAATAAAATTCATTTATACCTGAGCAATTACTAATATTTAACTCTTTAATTTCTCCAGTAAATACCTGAATACTAATTTGCTTTCCATTGCTCCATTCTTGAAGAAAATATCTGTATAGTGTAAGTATTAGGATTAGGTACTGTATTATACAAATATATAAAGTAATAAATTTTCTTTCTACAGATCCTCCAGTGATGTTTTCAGTGTTCCTCACACTACCTTCTATTGGTGGGGTGCTATTTCTCCTGCACTGGCAACAAGTAGTACTTCGGATTGAGTATATATGGTGTACCTTGATGCTGCTATTGCAGTTAGCTGAGTTTGTGTTTGCATGTATGTTCATAGTCACTATGTGTAGGGGCCCCTCTTATGACTGAGTTCTCTGAGTAGCTGATCAAACCATACCATCGAGGATAGAACTAAAACAACATGTAATGTGTTATAACAAATTTAAATACCTATTACCAGTGGCGGATTTGCAGTCTTTGCCGCCCTAGGCCCCAGGCCCTGTAGCTGCCCCTTTCTCAGCACCCATCATATTGACTACAATTTGCCGCCCCTAATATCTTGCCGCCCTAGGCCCGGGCCTACTTGGCCTTAGGACAAATCCGCTACTGCCTATTACATACATACTATATAATACTTAAACCAATTGTATGAAAAGCATCTAGTTCTATCAGCAGTACTTAAGAAGAGTTTTTATGAGTAATTTATATGACCATCGAAATATTTTTACAGCTTGACTATAAAATTGTCTGTCTTTTCTATAGACCGTTTATTTACATATGTAGTCTAAATACAAAGAGAAGTGCAAAAACATGGAAGTAGGTATATTTGACGCAAAGTTGAGAAAGAACTTCCATAGTATTTGCACCTAACATTTTTACCAAATATTTGGAATATTATTCTATGTTAAATTAATATCTTAATATTTAAGTATGTTACCTATCTATATCTCTAAAAATATTTATAAAATCTTTTAATGGTTTAGTGCTCTAATTATATTTACAAAACAGAATTTATAATTCCGTTTACATAACTTTTTATGTATGTATATTTACAGTATGAAGATGAAAGTAACAGGAGATTCTACTCTTATCACGAGTTTCTACATTGATATATGTAGATAAAATAGCTTCTTCCTCTTGCCAATATTTAGAATTTTAGATTATATTTCTACCACAAATGTGTTAACACACAAGAGATAATCTTACAATGTGCTAACATTTGTAAATTAATATTCTCTCTAAAAATCACATAGTGTGTTTCTATGGTGTGCTATTTTAATATTATGCATTTGATGTAAAAAATATGTTTATAGGAGTTTTTACTGTTAGTTCCTCAGAGTGTTACCTACCTTTTTATGCTCTATCTTCATGTTTTAATGAGTAAAGTTAACTTTGTGCCACTAAGTAGATGTCGCCAATCACTATTTTATTGGAGGTTTAGATGGGTATTTTATTTAACCCAGAGATAGGTAAATGTATACTGGGCTGGACTGAGGTCTGTAGATTGTCAAATATACTGTTAGGCAAGCCAGATCAAATATGGCTTTCCATTAGAGAAAGGTCCTTATGCTTCATGTGCAATAAGGACCTTTATATCAGAATTTCTGTTGGAATTTCAGATAAAAAGGACCTTAGAAAGTATAAGGCCCTTCTGTGATGGAAAACCACAAATATTGGCTTGTTATGATCTTTGGAGACTTGTAGAAAAAGGTGCATTCAGTCTTAAATCAGGGAGCTGGTGGATTTAAAGTTATATTGTGGCCCCGCCACTGGTATCTAGTCCAAATAATAAATGATGTATAGCCTGAATAGGCAGCTAAGGCCTTCTGTGATCCAGCCCAAAAGTAACAGAAGTGATATTGTGGCCTTTTGGTAGAAATTATACACCTATTCAAGGATTGTTATTTATCAAAACCTTCCATTGTGTATTAGATTTTTATTGAACCAAAGATTTATCAAGATTGCCATCTAATTAAGTACATATACTTAAGAAATTGTGTGTATTTATATAATCTAGTCACCTAGCACTTATATTGTATCAAATCTGAAATGAATATAGATATTATGTACCTATTTATTATATAAATACATCTGGTTGTGTTTAGTTCCAGTATTACATTTTTCTGGTGTATTCAATGATGTATTTATGATATTTTTAGAACCATCTAGAATCTAGTCCATTGATGTGAGATAAATTATGTATTTTAAATAAAGTAATGCAAATTATTTACATATGTACTTCTACAATTTTAAAACTATAATATATAATCATGCAGTGTGAGAAATAAAAATATACTGAAAGTTTATTCATTTTATTGAATAACCCCTTGTGAATAGTAATATTTTTACAATTGTCTAAAGATACCTAGTAAAGGGAGGGTTTTAACAAAACCAATAACCTAATCATGATTGTGGGAAACAGGGATTATCATTAAGATGCTTGATCTCCATAATGTCTACCTTTGTCATATAGTGTGTACCGGCTGAAATTATTATAATTTTTCCATGTTCGTTCAGTTCCGAATTTGCATGCGCTCATCACTTTGTTTTCTGTATTCACTCTGTAAATATAATGGCACTCTTCCTTTAGCCATCTTATCCCTTTTATGAACCCTCAATTCATGTCTCATCAATGCTTTTCTTGTGCCATACTTGCTTCCACACATTCTGCACCCAAAATCTTTGATCCCTATATGATCTGATTTAAAATGTACATCCATATCACACTTGGTGTAAAATCCTCTTCCACATTCAGTACATTTGAATGGCCTTTCTTTCCTATGTGTTAGTAGATGTCTGTTAAGATTACTGCGAGTCAAGAACCTAAGCTGGCACTTGTCACAACAAAATGGTTTGTCTCCAGTGTGTGTTCTCATGTGAATCCTGAGTGACTCGATAAATCTGCCTCTGTATGGACACAGCTGGCATTGGAACGGTAAGTCAAAGCTGTGCAACTGTAGATGCCTAATTAAATTGTCTTTTCTATACAACTTGCCGCAAACTTCACATATCAAGTGTGATGCAGTTTGATGCCTGACTAAATGTTTCTTATACAACTGAGCTGTTAGCAAACGATTACAGATAGAACATTGTATCCTTACATTCTTATGTTCCCTGGAGCTTCTGTGTCTTGCATATTCTTCATTTGTTTGGAAACTCTTCTTACATAGCTTACAGTTATAGGATTTCACAGGTTGCATTTGAGGTTCGTACTCATCATTATGAGTAATTTCATCTGTATTTGTCTCATGATCATATTCATCAATGTCAGAAGGTGCTTTAGTGTCTTTTTCTAAACTTTTCATAAGCAATGTTTCACTTTCTTTTGCAGTTCTCCGGAAAATGATGGCAGCATCAAGCAATGCGTTACAAGCATCACACAAGTGCTGAGGATTACTATCCTCCTTATTGATTACAATGTCACCAAATAAACATATATCTTCAGAAATATCTCTAAAACTTTCATCGCCAAATATTGGTATCCTGCCTTTCTTTAAACATACCCTGCACCTGAAAGTATCATCTGAAGTGTGGTTTGTAATTATTTGTGCGTTATTTACGTTTCCATTTGTAAGATTACGAAGTTTACGAGCCATACGTTTCTTTCTGAGTAACTTTAACATATAATAAGTACCTGCCATTATAAGAGCTGTGATTAAGCGTCGAATTATCCAATAATTTACAATTTTTATGTTTTACGCTAATTTAATGTTATAGCCCATGTATATTCATTCATTTTATTTTAATTTTTAATATCGCCAGATCACAAACCCAGAAATCGATACAATACCCAATCTCAGAGTAATCTAATCTGTCAGCTGTCATTGTCACTCACGACATACTACAGATATATTTTCCTAGCTCGGAGGGTTCGTGGCGAAGTTTGCAAAAAATTTGAAATATAGTCTGTCAAACAACTTTGTCAGTAGAAAAAGCGCATAATTCAAATATTCTGTGACGATAGAATAATCCTTAACACTTTTTAAATTTGCCGTTTTTTCTACTGTCGGAAATGGCTTGACAGACTATAAATACGGCACTCCGTTTTCACACAAAAATATTCTTCAATCATTAATATAGATGGTCAAGTAAATCTTGTCAGTAGAAAAAGGCGCGAAATTCAAATGTTCTATGAGACGATATCCCTTCGTGCCTACATTTTTCAAATTTACCGCCCTTTTCTACTGACAAGATCTGCTTGAGCAACTATAAACACACATGTATCCATTTGTGTCATTAAAAGCTTTTTTAACGCACGTAAAAGCGCTCTTGCTATGAGGCCTATTGTCACCGGAATTTTCTGTTTAATCTGTATTACAAACAATCGTTGTAAAAAAAAAAACAATGTCTTGTCTTGTCCATGGTATAATAATGGTCTTGTCTTCTTTCTTTGCAATGCTAGTGCATCATTATGAATAAACGGAATAAACAAATAAAATTCATTAAACCAGCCTAAATTATTCGTAGCTTCGAAGATATCACTTCTATTGATTGTAAATACAAAGAGATCAGGGAATAATGGTAACCGCCTATTACATCTCGAAATTATCTAAGAAGTCCGATAATCTCGCCATTGATGAATACTATCAATATTTATTAAAAAACTTCGTGTCCTTAAAAACAGCAGATGATGTTCAAAATTGTTGCAGAGTGTGTTTAAAACCTAGCAGTGTCTCTATATATGATAACTATAATTCGTCAGATATATTAGAGGTATTGAAAAGTTGGAGTGGTATTACTATCGAAGAAAACGATGACTATCCTCAAAGCTTATGCACGAAATGTTACATGTTTGTTAAAACAGCTATTTTGTTCAAAAAGAAAGCGCAGCAAACTGAGGCAGCTTTAAAGCAATACCAATACTATAAAGTTGAAGCTAATTGCGAGAGTTCAGGTCCGAGCCAGAACTTTAATGATGATAGTAAGCCTGATGATGATGATGATGATGATGAAACAACAGATCACCTGGATGCTGATGGAGACACCTGGCCAACTGAGGAGCCTGCTATCAATGTTCCAGTCAAACCAGAAAAGAATGAGGAAAAAGTAAAACTATCACCTAAAGTCACTTGCCGGATATGTGGAAAAATTGTAAACAGATCATACTACAGAGAACATCTCACAATGCATGACCCGAATCCCCATCAATGGGTCTGTGAGGTCTGTGGGAAATCCTTCCGCTTAAGATGTGCCTACCACAACCATAGCTTACGTCACAGGAATGATTTCCCTCACAAATGCCCCATTTGCCCTTACCGGGGCCGCTACAAGGAACTACTGAAAACTCATATGCGAACACACTCTGGAGACTACCGATACATGTGTACTGAATGCCCGGCAAGATTCCTTTTTAAAAGTAATCTAAACACACACACGCTGAAACATAAAGAGCCTCAGTTTAAATGTGATTCTTGTAAAAGAGCTTTCCACTCCAAGCTGTTTTTACAAAGGCATTATGAGGCAGATCACTTGGGTATACGGAACCATGTGTGTAACATTTGTGGAAAGGCTTTCGGTTACCGTAACGCTATGATGAAGCATCAACGGCATGTTCATAAGAGAGAGAAGTCTATGTTTGGGAGAATGCCATCTTATTTAGCTGAAAATAAACAGCAGCAACATAATGATAATCAAGCTAATATGTAAAAAATATCTTTTTAAAATAGACTTGTTTGTAATGTAATACAAAAATTAACTGTATGTAATTATAAATAAATTATTATCTATCTAGCATAGTTATCTTTTGTATGTTGTTTCTGTCTATCCTAACATGTTTCTTGTTAATTTTGAAGGCAAATATTTTAGTTAATCTATCCTGATATTCCAGATGTTTATACTGTTTATTGCCCAAGTGCACACCAAGTTACGACCAATGTAGTACGGAGGGCCCTATTTCTATGGGTCAGGGTCCTCAGTATAAACGCAAAAAAAAAAAAAAAAGGGTCCTCAGTATGACATGAGGTCAATGAGCTTATGACAACCAAGAATGTGTTCGGTAAAAAATATATACCTATAAAAATTTTGCGGTTTTGCTGCTACTGAAAAACAATCGTGGAACAAAAAATAACATAGGATTATGTTTTATATGCTTGAATACTTGAGAGTTAGTGTCAATGATTTTCTAATATATTTCTTTATCGATTTATTGGTAAAATAAATAAATTCTTTCGAGAATTAATTATTTCTGAAGTTCTGAACGGATGTCAATTGTCATGTTGTGTAGATACCTACTTGTCATATCCGTGTATACAAAAATCGATGTAAATTTGTATAATTTTTTCTAGAACTAGTTACAAATGCAATAACATTTTATCTTCATGACTATTAGACATACCTTGTAAATTATTGACCATGGTCTCGACTTACTACTTGGTGAAGCTCTTCCAAAAAGCCACTTACGAAAGACTAAAGCGCAACCTTGATGGTGTCGGAGAGAGCTCAACTTCGGGTTCTACCACTAATAATTCAGCAGGACACTCGAGGAATATCCTCGCCACTAAAACTTGCCGTGTGTGTTTGAAAGAAGTAGGTACTCGACCTATTTTCGGTGACGAATCGCATTCAGACATTTCTGTAGCTATCCGTGTTTTTGGTGACATCGATGTTAAAGAAGAGGACGATTATCCGAAATACTTATGCGACGCATGCCACACTTTATTGGAAGCCGCTATCTTATTTAGAAAATCAGCAAAGCAGTCCCATCAACTACTGAGAAAACGTCATGTCAAACAAGAAATTCATCATGATACGCAAGACGGGGACCATCAGGAGACCAAAGAAGAGAAACCTAGACATATCCGGCCTTCAATACTTACAAATTTTTTTTCTCCTGTAGATAGTCCTGACAATTCAAAGGATCCTAGTAAACGAAAGAAAACAAAAGTACAATGCCGAATATGCAGTAAAATAATAACGAAGGCCTACTATAAGGAACATTTTGCGCTCCACGACGCTACTATAGTCAAATACATGTGCGATGTCTGCGGTAAATCGTTTCGTCAGCGCTGTGCATACAAGAATCACTATTTCACTCATAGCACAGATTTCCCATACAAATGTACAATGTGTCCATATAGAGGACGGAACTCAGGCTTACTAAACACACACATGCGCACACATACCGGAGATTACAGATACATGTGTTCAGAATGCCCCGCTAGATTTCTGACGAAAAGCAACCTGAATAAGCATATGTTCAAACATAAGGAGCCGATGTTCAAATGTGACACTTGTCATCGAGCTTTCCATTCTAAACTTATACTTGAAAGGCATTATGAGGCTGAACACCTAGGAATAAAGAATCACATATGTAATTTGTGCGGGAAGGCATTTGGTTATCGGAAAGCAATGATGCGGCATCAACTGGATGTGCATAAAAGAGAGAAAAAGGTTAATGGGAGGACTCCATCATATTTGGAAGCGGAGTTTAAGAAGCAACAAGATGAAATCATGTAAATTTGTAGCTTGTTTGAGCAATAGCTGGATGTATATTATCAAGTGTGGTTGGTATTAGAAAAACACAGATATCTATTATTTATTTATTAATCTAGAAATTTAAATCAGGCAACAAGGTCCATATTACAAATACCAATACCTTACAGACTAACATACATATTAGGTATTTTATAAACTTGAAACTAAACACTATTTAGACGAACGGCGTGGCTCCGTTGCATCGGCTGCTCTTGTGTCGGATTCGGCAGTTTGCCCTGCCCTTGCCTCAGAAATACACGACACCTTTTGGCCAGAAGGTATTATATCTGTGAGAAAAACCAACAAGTATTAACTAAGTAAATTCTTCTCCCCTCTTTCATCAAACCTTACTGTTCACGCAAATTCAAATTTTGTCAGTAAAGTAATTTTTTTGTTAACTTTAAAATTAAAAATGTAATTGCAAAAGGCAAACTTAATGCAACAAGGTAAAGAATGCCTGTCAAGTTTTAGAGGCCAAACAGATTAACAGTGTGAAAACATCTATTCCATCTTAGACAATATTAATGAATTTTTATTTAACATTTCTATACATATATATTTATTATTTATATTATATTTATTTAACCTGTCTGTGTATGATAAGGACCCAGACCGAAATTTCAGTCATTTTTTTTACCTTTTTTTCTGCTGTATACAGCAAATTTTACATCACAATTTTTGACCACCAGACATAACGTTAAGACACGAAGTTTTGTATTAACAGAGCTTAATAAACATTAGTATTGGAATTGCACCACCAACCAAGCATATCAAAGACAGGTGACAGAAACAAATGTAAATCTGTCCTGTTTATTGTATATCCTACTAGATCTCTGTAGTTTTTAGATTACATTTGTTATACCTACTTGTATAGCTCATTTTAAATGAACAGTGTATTAAACTGTATTTTGTAAAAAAAATTAAAGGGTGTGGTAAAACAATTCCTAAAGACTTATTATTAATTTAAAAATTACAATAAAACCTTTCGCTAACGGAAACAATAAAAGACTAACATTTATATAAAATTAATTTTATTTATTACAACTTTTAATTACATTCGTTAATGTCAACATTCTTCCTATCAGCTTCTAAATACAAAGGCACTCTTCCTTTCCCATTTGTCAGTTTTTCTCTTTTATGGACCCTCAGCTGATGGCTCATCATAGCATTCCTGTAACCAAAAGCTTTTCCACAAAAATTGCAGACGTGGTTCTTCACTCCCAAATGATCTGCCGCATAATGCCTTTCAAGTTCGGGCTTAGAATAAAATCCTTTCTTGCAAGTCTCACATTTGAAATTCACAGGGCCTTTGTGTCTTTGCACATGTTTGTTAAGGTTACTCTTCGTTAAAAAGCGTGCAGGGCACTCCATGCAGCGATGCTGATAATCCCTTGTATGCGTTTGCATGTGCGTCTTCAGTAATCCAGGATGCCGCCCTTTGTATGGGCAAAGTGAACATTTAAATGCTAATTCGCTGCTATGAATCAAACTATGGCGTTTGAATGCGCTCGGCTGAATGAAAGATTTGCCGCATGCATCGCAAACATATTTTGTCGAGTCGTTATTGTGAATAGCCAAATGGAATTTGTAATAATGCTTTTCATAAGACTTACTGCAGACGGAACACTGGATACGCTCGGATTCTTTCTTATCTTTATTATGTGTGTTTGTTATATGATAGTTGAAGTATGTTTTGTTGTATGTCTTATTACAAATAGGACAAGTTAGCTTATCATCCTTACCGTCACCCGAGTGAGCTTCAACGTGACGGCTGTAATATGCTCTGCTAACATCTTTGAAACAGACTTCACATTTAATCTTTTTGGAATTTCTGGCTTTTTTATGTTCTGCCGATTTTTTATGTTTAGAATATCCTTTAGCTGTCTTGAAAGGAATATCACAAGTTTTACAAGTATATTTTTGATCTAAAGACGTATTATCATCGTCAACAATTGGCTGATCGTGGTTGACATTGTTTTCATCAGCCTTAAATGAATCATTAAAAGCGCCTATTGCAGCTAAATCCTCAAAGATGTAAGAAGGTGTAACAACAATGTCTTCTTTATTATTATTTGAAGAGTTTTCAATCTCTATATCCACTTTGTTCTCTTCAATGTCTAGTAACCCTTCAGATTTAACAGTATCTAAAATATTATGTGTAGTATTGTAATCTTGTTGATATTGGTGGCTTTTAAGTTGCAAATCAGTTTGCTGTGCTGTCTTTCTGAAAAATACGGCTGCCTGCAGCAACTTTTCACAAGACTCGCAAATGTATTTAGGAAGACTATCGTCACTTCGTATCTCAATACTTCCAAAGGTTTCAATGTCGTTAGAGATGTCCGGCGTGAGTTCGTCACCGAATATTGGGATATCGGCTGCATCTAAGCATACTCTGCATTTATTGTTCAAAACAAAGCGCTCATTATTCTCAGTTTGTTTAGTTAGATTGCACTCAACATATTCGCTGGTTTGAGGGCTTTCGTTGGGTTTCATGGTTAGAACTTCAAGCACTTGTTATGGGACACTTTGGTTTAGTAGTAATATAACTTTCCATAAATAATCAACCGGCTTCATAAATTTTCTTTTAGACGAAATGCAGCTTTCGAGACGGGGGAAAATGTGACAAATGACAATTCTATTTTGACAGATGCAACTGAACGTTGGGATTGTTCTGGGTACATTGAAAAACGCTTCACTTTTTTTATGAAATTTCTGTTGGTTAGGACCATAGATGGTAGGATCCTATAGAAGTGGTATACGCGTGCCTCCTCCTAGGGACAAAACATACGCAAATGCGTCACTCTGATTGGTCGAATTTATTTGTTGCCCACCATTATCCATACTAAAAAAAAGGTGGGGAACAAAAAATATGTGAGACTGTGACAAGGACAAACAATAATAGCGCTTTCTCTGCTACTCCTACTGAAAGATACGTAAGACTATCCCGTTCTGTCAGTTATCCCCACCACTCATGCCCAATCCAGTTTAATACTAGATTCATGGTTAGGACGGTTCAAGGTTTTTATGTCTGTTGTAATTTGTGGTGCGGTGCGGCGCTCGTATCGATAAGTGTGGTAGGTAGTCGCCGTACGTGCGTTAAGGACGCAGCTATAAGTTAGAGCGAGAAAGAGCTATTGTGACCGCACCAAGGTCGCGGGCGGTGACAAGCGATTTACATTCTCGCGCGAGCCACGAGACGAGCCGCGAGCCGCGCCACGAGACGCGAGTGTAAGCGGTGGGCTCGTGGTTCGACTCGTGGCTCGTAAGCTCGTCGAGCTAATCGAACGAGCGAGCGAAGCGAACGAAGTTCTTCGAACGAGCGAGCGAAGCGAACGAAGTTCTTACATTCGACTTGGGACACGCGGCTGGCTAGGGGCACGTCCCGGCATTTCGATGTTTTTAAGCTGAACTATCAGAGGATAGTTTGATACTCAAGAACTTATGTAAAGTTCTAATTTAAATGAAATTGGGTAAACGTGTAGTTGAGGGCATTCTATTTTAGTCATTAAATTATTAGCAGGCTCGATCAAGGGGTTATTGAGCTAGAAGAGCTTAGAAGGCTAAAAAGCTATTTGTGAGGGGTCTTGCTATTCTGTGGCCTATTTTATAAAGCTACAAGTTACAATTTACAAGCGGAAGTCTCGTTCTAACACATAGGGTTAGAAAGAGACTTCCGCTTGTAAATTGTAACTTGTAGCTTTATAAAATTGGCCACTGGTCATCTTTTTGCAAGAAAGTATGGTCGAGTTTGGTATCAAATGAAAGTGCTCGGTTTGCACTTTTATAATATTGTTTTTAAATTTCCCATTTTGAAATAATTAGCAAGATAAAAATAAACATAATATAAGTATTTGACATTTGACAGGAAATATTTCGGCTTACCACAGATACAGTATCAGTTAAGGGCTCCACAGACCTTGTAATATATCCACGCGATTTTTGATCCATTGCCGCCTATAGTGGGATATAAAATAGTAGGAATAAAATAAAATGGAACTCTAAAATTTCCATACTATAGTCGGTCAAACAATTTTGTCAGTAGAAAAACTCGCGATATTCAAATTTTCTATCAAAAGAGCAGTATTGCGCTAAGAAAAGCAGCGAATCTCTCTCGTGCAGCGAAATGCTATACATGGAAGTATTCTGTCCGCTCAATTATGACCCAACGCAAACTACCCCGCGATAGGCGGTGCTTACAAACTGCTCGATTGGCAATCTCAGTACCACCGAGATGACAGTCAGTGACAAATGGCTAAATTGATTTATAAAAACAACGTTTTTTTTGTGATTAAAAATATATTCATGTGTCGTGAACTGGTGCAGAAGTTATTTTAGTTCATACCAATGACAGTGGAATCACTTTTCACTTGTAGTAAACAGATATCTTCAGTAGAATTTGGAAAAAACATGACGATTTGTTTTCAATACTACCGTGCTAAACTAAAACGTAACAACTGCATACGACTTTCATAACAACATACGACTTTTTAAATTGCGAGGATAATTGGGATGGTGTTATGCTAAATGAAGTAGACTATTTTATTAACTTGTGTTTGGTTTAGGTATTTTCTATATAATTATAAATGTAGTAATAAATTCCTTCTTACAGATTTGTATTTTCCTTTTTTATTTCATGAGATGGAGCTATAAAAAAACTACCTAGTTATTTCAAATTAATAATCAAATTTGGTATTGTCATTTTACATTACTTTCCATTCAGATTCCCACAAGATGCTATTCGCAGAGAACTATGGAAAAAAGCTGTCCAATTAGAGAGACATGAAATTGAGTGGATGCCTGGCAAGATATCTAGAATATGTTCTATTCATGAGATATAACCAAACGTCGGACTATAGGGGGCAGTTTGAGGGCAAGGTAAGATTTACAAAAAAATCTTAACTTACGAGTATTATAATGTACGTAGTATTTGTAACATAGTTAATTAAATTAGTTACCCGTTATCATTTATTCATCTTTAATATGTAAATACTCTTTGAAGTGATGACTGATAGCCCACTGAAGTGGCCACTTAAAAAACAAATAAATAGCTGACATGTGTAGTCCAAGTACGTTTATAAATAACGCAGTTAGTTGCTATGATATTTGGAATTTCACATTATAAATACTAGGTACCAAATACTAAGTACAAATACTCGAAAGTGAATTGATTGATTTGCGAACCTTACCTATAATTCTGACATGCCACGAAAATGCCCGCTGGAGTCCGACGTATGGATATAACCCGTGAGATAATCATACCCGGTCTCCTATATGTAGATACATTTTTCCTATCATGCTTTCACTGAATTAATTTAACAAATACACACATTATCTGAAAATGTTGATCATTTGAATCCACCCTCTACTGTCACATATATGTAGGTTCTCTCTCAAGCCATTTCCGTCAGTAGAAAAGAGCGGCAAACATATTAACTCACATTATAGATGGGTCTAACGCGAATTATATTTAACTACCTTGATTTACCGACGTAAATCAGTTTCGTTTCGTATAATGTGAGTTAATATGTGTTCAAAACGCGAAAGTAAAATATTATAAGAGCGGCAAATTTAGAAAATGTAAGCGCGCGAACGGCTGTGGTCCTATACAAAATTTTAATTTTGCACCTTTTTCTACTGACAAACTTGCTTGACCGGCTATATACATATAAAATATTCTGAACTGAAAGTGGGGATTTATTATGACTCCGCCTGTTCAAATATTTTTGACCCGATTCGTGTACCCATGTAAATTTTGCAGACTGTATAGCCAGTCCGATTTCTAAGATCAAGTTCGCCATACATTTACTATGGCGTACTTGATCTTAGAAAAACGGACAGACTATACCTGAACGTGACTTCGCACTGCCATGCAGATTGATAATAAAATATACAAAATACTTATTATAGCGGAATACATTTATACAACAATGATATATTTACTTATGTTGAGTCTGTCATGTCATAACAACATTTTAACTAGTTATCTTTTAATCTGCATTAAATTATTATACGTGAATTATTTGACTGGTTCTTCACTGTATGGCATAAACCTATCCCTGTCCAAGTCATATTCTAATCAAATATGAACCGCGAACTCTCAGCGGCCAGTACGTACAGCAAGAAGGTTATTAGCGGATTAATGTCGCTGATTGGTAGTTATTGACATTATATGCATTTCATCTACACTTAGCTATGTACCATTAGTGTAATAAAGATGACTCTTATTTTGTTTACGAGCTTTGAGGCGAGGCTCTGTAAACGCGTCGTCTTATTTGAATGTAGGCGTAATTGTGTATGTGTGCTAATTTGGCCCGAGAATTTGAACGGTAATGTTCCTAAAGGCGGTATCCATGGTTATATATGATCGCAGCTCTCGTGGCGTATGCGAGCTGTCAACAGTGTCAAGCGCGAATATTAAAATTTAAATTTATTTATTTTATATTAGCGCTAAGTGTGAATAGATCTACTCCCCTATTAGGGTAGGCACTCTTACTGAACCTAAGCTTTATAAATGGAGAATGATTCACTCGGCGATCCTGGAGGGTCAACTGGCCCTTCAGTTCAGACCCCGCCGTCTCCTGCTGCGTTTGTAACTGTCAGGAACGACAACTGCCGCGATATCTCAGCCCGCACTCCTAGGCAAGATTCTGACCTCAAAAATAAATCCCGCATCCCCATTAGCGAACGCAAGGTAATAGTGATGTCTAGATCCAGTTCTAACTCGCGTACACATACCTCGCAGTCTAAAGCAGGTGGCAAAATTGCTGGAGCCAACAAGGATACGGGAATCACCCTTAAAAACTCATTTTCTAGTTTACCTCAGACTGAATCTCAGGACTCTGAGTTAGCCCTTGGCCAAACACTAAAATGGCAAGACGCCTCGTCTAGTAATATTTTGCCAGATCAATTCCCAAAGACAAAGTCTAATTTGTCCTATAACTTAAAAATTAAAAAGATGGTACAGGGAGAGGAAATAGGACTACCGACCGACTCTGATGATGATTCCTACTATTACAAAAGCGAAGATGATGAAAATTTGATGGAGGTGGCCAGACAAAGTACCAAAAGACATAGAGAAGAGCAAAATGGAAGTGAGGAGCTAGATCGAGAGTGGAATACGGTGGAAAGGAAAAGAAAAAAGGAGAAAAACATACCAATAGTCCCAGATGACAGCGACAGAGCTTGCCTTCAAGTATATATCACGAACAAAGAACAACTTCCGAAACAATTTGCCATGGCTCGTTTTCTAAAAGAAAATAACATTAAAGGTATTTGTGCAATAAAATATTTAAACCCTTTTAAAGTTCGGCTGGAGTTTAGTGACAAGGAAAATATGGATCAAATATTTCAATGCGAAAATATTATCAAACAAGGTTGGGTGCTACACAAGGCAATGGAGATTGGACTGAGTTATGGCATTATCAGAAACGTAGATCCTGACCTTTGCGAGGAAGACATTTTAAAATTAATAACTTGCACTGAGAAAGTAATTGCAGCCAAAAGATTAAACCGCCGAGATAAAGTCGATGGCCATTGGTGCCCAAGTGAGGTGGCACGGCTATCCTTCAAGTGCTCGAAGCTGCCAGTTTTCGTCTTCGTAGATGACATAAGGATTAAGGTAGAGCCCTACGTTCACCCAGTCACCCAGTGTTTCAAATGCTGGAAGATTGGCCATAGCATTAGAAATTGTACATCAAAACTATTTATGTGCCCTAAATGCGGAGGCGATCATCCCAACTGTATAACTACAACTTTTGAGTGCGTCAACTGCCGCGGTAACCATATATCGATGGCGAAGATCTGCCCAGTATACCAGAAAGAAAGGAAACTACGGGAGTTGATGTCCGAATTCAACTGTACATACAGAAAGGCCCTGACCCTTTACGCATCCTCTATACCAAGACCACTGGAGGAAGAAAATCCGTGTATCAACAGTCACTCATTCCCTCCATTAAAGAATAGTCCTCCATCAAACTCTGCTAAATCGCCATGTATTGCACCGTTCAGTAAGGTTCTTTCAGAAGGAAGAGTTAATCCTATTCTGAATCATAAAGTTCAGGACACAGTACCTGGTACTTCCAAGCTTGGATCGTCGGAACAAAAAATAAAAATTCATACCAAAACCGAGAAAAGGAAGAAAACCGCTGTTGATCCACCGAAGATGGAGCGGAATGCAGAAATAAACGCTCAAAGCGACATTGACGATGGATCCCACCAGAACGATCGGAAAACGACTATTAATGAGCTGTTAAGTCGGGTTAAGGAGGTGATTTTCCTAAATAGTATAAGTATTCAAGATAAAATTCAAGGCGTAATTAAATTGTGTGTGGAATGGTTGGTGATTCTGGCGGCAGGATTCTTTTCAGACTCAAGTATAGTTAAAGGTTTTTTACAGTTTGTTAATTATGGCTAGCTCTAGTAAATCCATTAGTTTAAATGTTATCCAATGGAATGCCCAGAGTCTGTTAGGCAAGCTTAAATCGTTTCAAGAGTTGTTAAGATTACAAAAAGTTCATATTGCTGTGGTAAGCGAAACATGGTTGTCAAAAGGTCATAACGTTAGAGTTAATGGTTATCAGGTTTACAGAAAGGATAGACATGATGGTTACGGGGGTGTAATGATTCTCGTACACAACTCAATTCAATCGTTAATATCAAATGTTGTCATTGGTAATACAGGTATCGAATTTCTGAAGGTTAAGCTTTTAAGATGCCGAGCAATTGAAAACATTGTTGCAATTTATTGTCCTAGCAAAATAAATACAAGTCAATCGGATTGGGATGAAGTCTTATGTCACTGTGAGCCGAAAACCATAGTCCTAGGCGACTTTAATGGGCATCATGCTAGTTGGTCGTGTAAGACGGATTCAAGAGGTAATCAAATTTATAATTCTATTTTGGACAGCGACTTGATAACACTTAACAATGGAGACACTACATGGATGAGGCTATCCGACGGCATATTACAAAAATCCTCTCCCGATATTAGTTTGGCCAGCACAGATATAGCTCTAGACCTTAATTGGTCAATAGTTAATGAAACATTAGGTAGTGATCACTTTTTTATAAAACTTTCAACTAAACATCAATGCAATTTCAGCATCCCTGTTAAGAAAAGAAATTTCAAAAAGGCTAATTGGCAAAAATATAAAGAAGATTTAAAAGAACATTTTGAAAATTTTACGTTCTGTAGTGACCATCAAGAAAATTACGATCAGTTTATTCATCTCATTAATCAAGTAGCAGATATACATATCCCATATCATACGTTTAATAATAATGTAAAGTCTGCATTTAAGCCTAAACCCTATTGGAACCAAAAGCTATCGGAAGCTATAGCCAAACGCAGGCTGGCGTTAACCAGGTTTCGTAGGAATCCTACTCCAGGAAATCTAGATATTTTACGGGATCAAACTTCTAAGGCCCATAATGATCTGTGTGGAGCTATACGAAAGGGTTGGCAAGACCTTTGCTCTTCAGTCGATGCAAGTACTACTTCGAGTGAGATGTGGAGGAAAATGGCCTGGATGAAGGGCTACAGAGCCCCTAGACAGTACATTAACCCAGCACTAGCTGAAGAACTATTATGTTCGCTGTCTCCTGATTACGCCGTCCCACCTTCACCCTTGCTTTTAGATTATGAGTCTCCCATTGACATTGAGATCTCTATTCAGGAGTTAAATAAGTGCATTAAACTCAAGGATACCTCCCCTGGGTGCGATGACATTTCATACTCTATGATTAGACATCTTCCAGAAAATGGCAAAAAGATATTGCTGCGTCTATACAATAACTTTTTCGTAAACGGATTTGTCCCTAATCAATGGAAAGATATTGGTATTATTCCTATCCCAAAACCGGGCAGAGATCCGAGCCATGTATCATCATTACGACCTATTTCATTAATGTCGTGTGTATGCAAAATCTTCCACGCAATTATCAATCATAGAATCGAGTGGCTTCTAGAACGTAATAAGGAGTTCTCCGAAAATACTATGGGATTTAGGAAATGTAAATCATGCTTAGATAATTTGAGCATCCTGGTTTCTAGGATTCAAATTGGCTTCGCAAAAGGATTATCAACTTTGGGCTGCTTTTTAGATATCGACAGTGCTTACAATAATATTGATAATACAGTGCTAATTTCAACCCTGGACTCACTAAAAGTAGGACGTAGAGTATGCAACTACCTTTGGAATTTTCTGAAGCATAGAATCCTCAAAATACAATTAGATGATTTAGTTATAGAAAGATCGACAGGTCGCGGTTTAGCCCAGGGGGACCCGCTATCTCCGTTACTTTTTAACATAGCCACTATGAAGATCTGCAAAATCCTTGAGAAGGAGATATTCATTTCACAATATGCTGATGATTACGTTCTATATTGCCATTGTAAAAGCCCTGCTGAGGGAGAAGTAAAAATCCAGCAGGCTTTAGATAATATACAGACTTTATTTTTAGACATAGGTTTAGAGATCTCCCAGAGTAAAAGTAAAGTTTGTCTGTTTAAAAGGGGGTTTGTAAAAGATAACATCTATATTAAAATTAACAACCAAGTACTAGAAGTTGTAGATACCGTTAAATACTTGGGCCTGTGGCTTGACCGAGGCTTGCGATGGGGAAAACATATAAACGAAACCAAAGTTAAAGTTACTAAATTTATAAATATATTTAAAGTGTTGGCGGGAGCAGGATGGGGAGTGCACCAAGTTCATTTAAGACGACTGTATATTGCAATGATAAGAAGTAGGCTTGATTATGCAAGCTTTTTATATGGCAATAGCGCTACAACTAATTTAGCTAGATTAGACACATTGCAAAACACTTGCTTGCGAATAATAGGAGGGTTTATAAAAAGTACACCTATCCATGTAATGGAATCAGAACTGACCTTACCTCCGCTATCAATTCGGAGACAGTATCTTGCAGGTAAAATGTTGTTAAAATCTAAATCTTTGAGTACAAATGCCCTACCTGGAATTCTGACGGATTTGAAAAACTCTTTTGATAATCTTTACTGGCGTAACAAATCTAAACCGTTACTTGGACTTGTATTTAACGAGTTTAAGGACACTCCGGTATACTGTAGTAACCAGTTAGAAATGTTTTCACTCGATACCTGGGTTACCAATATAGATTTAAGTAACTATCTAGTATTAAATGTTGATAAAATTGATAAAGCTAAACGTAAGTACGACGGTTCTCATTTACGAAGTATATGCAATTCAATGCTTACAGACATCTATCATGACTATTATAAGATATTTACAGACGGATCTAAAACAGATATTGGTAGTGGAGCAGCATTCTTTGATTGGCAATCTGGAGAAGTAATTAAACTACACATTATGGATAATATTTCTATAATGGCTATTGAAATGATTGCAATCGCAGAGTCACTTTCTTATATTGACAGCATCAATAGTCATAATAAGTTTGTAATTCTAACTGATTCAAAATGCACACTTCAACATTTGAACCGTTGTACTTACGTCTTTAGGGGCATTCCAGTGGCTTACACAATAATCCGTCTAGTACTTAAACTCTGCGCTGCCAAAAAAAAAGTTATTTTACAGTGGATTCCATCCCACTGTGGTGTAGTGGGGAACGAGGTGGTGGATCGATCAGCTAGGGAAGCATCCGAAATGGGTGTTAAATACCATAATGTCCCTTGGTTCTCTGACGTTCTGTACAAGGTCAAAAATATGTGCTTTGACATGTGGAGCGAATATTTTGATGAAAGATCCCGCTCTAAGGGTATATGGTATAAAACGATCCAACCCACTCTTCCTCGTGCTCCATGGTTCTCTCTCTGTAGGATGAACAGGCAGGATTTAATTGTTGCTCTTAGATTGCGATCTGGTCACATTCCTTTAAATAGCTATGTGTATATGATGCGTAAAGTTGCCTCGCCCAAATGTAATTTATGCGGAGTAGTTGAAGACGTGTTTCATATTTTAATGGAATGTCGCCGAGGTGCTGCACAGCGTCATTTGCTTAATGTTAGGTGCTATGATATCGGCAGAGTCAATAGCATCCTGGCATATCCAGCCTCTGAAGAGGCTGGGCTTCTTTATAATATGGTTAAAGATATCATACAAATTAGAAGTAGTGAAAGTTAGAATGTTATAGATTCATTAGAGAGCCACTATGAGGGTGGCATTTGTAAAAACCCTCTATAAAAATAAAGGAAAAAAAAAAAAAAAATTTTCTATGGGACGATAACCCTTCGCGCCTAGTATTTTAGCCGCTTTTTTCTACTGACGGAAATGGCTTGACAGACTATAAATTGTTGCCATGTGTAAGCATTTTACTTAAAAATGTGACAGCTACGTAGAAAGTGGCGCCCTCATTTATTAACCGACTTCCAAATCTCAAAAGGAGGAGATCACCATATTTTGCTCCATATCTCCGTCATTACTGGACCGATTTTGAAAATATTTTTTTTTATTGTATGTATATGCCATATGCATACAGATTGGTCCCGTTTTTGTCAAAACCCAGTTCTGATGATGGGATACACGAGGAATCGAGGGAACTCCTCAAATCTTAAAGGCATACATATAGTGATTTTATGTGTTTTATCAAGAAATCAAGCATATACATTCAAAAAAGTGACATTTGATGAAGTGGAACTGCTGATGATGATCAGAACGGAACTCTTCAACGAAGCATAGTTCACGTTTGGCGATTTGTCCTCTTCGTTATGTTTGTTAAGCAAGTTAAGTTTTTAAGCCACATTTTTGTCAAGCTCGAGTTCTGATGACGGGATCCACGAGGAATCGAGGGAACTCCTCAAAGCTTAAAGGCATACGTATAGAGATTTTTGTATTTTCATCAGAAAATCAAGCGTTTTCATTAAAAACTGTCGCGTTTGATGAAGTGGACCTGCTGATGATGATCAGAACGGAACTCTTCAACAACGCATAGTTCACGTTTGGCGATTTGTCCTCTTCGTTATGTTTGTTAAGCAAGTTAAGTTTTAAAGCCACATCTTTGTCAAGCTCGAGGTCTGATGATGGTATCCATGAGGTTTCGAGGGAAGTCCGCAAATCTTAAAGGCATATATGCGTATAGAGATTTGTGTATTTTCATCAGAAAATCAAGAATTTACATTAATAACTATCGCATTTCATGAAGTGGAACTGCTGATGATGATCAGAACAGAACTCTTCAATGACTACACGTTTGGCGATTTCGAATTTCGATTTTGACGGAGCTGGCCCTGGAGCCATGATGCCAAACCACTGCCAAACTTACTAGCCTCCCCCTCTCAAACCCCCGTACACCGTACCGCACGCGCCGTTAAGTGGGTTAGGTTAGGTTTGAACTGCGATCCTCACAGAACCGAAAAAAGTGGGTTAGGTTAGGTTAGAACTGCGAGCCTTACAGAAACGAAATGCTACTAGAAAAGTGGTTTTGGTTAGGTTCGAACTGCAATCCTCACAGAACCGAACTGCTATCAGAGAAGTGGGTTCGTGGGGCTAAAACTGCGACCCTTACAGAAACGAAATGCTACCTACTAGAAAAGTGGGTGGTTTTACCTCCTTTTCTACATAGTGCACCATCTATGTACAATAATCTTTCACCGGCCCCCATGGAAGTCGGTATTTTTTCTTGAAAATTATTTTCTACTGTTTTATGTCGAACTATTACGAGTAAAGTAGGTGCAACAAAGTCAATCGATCTATATAATTTTTGGCAAACCGCGAGTTCTCAGTTCGGGGCGAACTACTAGTATAATTTAAACACTAACGGCGCGGCAGAAGGTTTATAACCGAATGACAAGCCGAACGCGAGTGTGTCGAGGCGAGCCACGAGACGCGCCGCGAGTCTAAGGCCCCGTTCGCACGGCAGCTTTTTCAACGCGCGTTAAAAAAGCGTTTGAATGACACAAATGGATAACCATGTATGTATTCACACGAAGGCGGTTTTTAAGCGCGGCGCTTTTTTATCGAGCACTGTTCGATTTTCGGCGTTGAGCGTTGGCGTCAAATTGAATAGACCATACGGAAATCCGTGTATCTGTTCTCACAAGCGTTGAAAAAGCGCCGGCGCTGCTGTCAGTTGGCTGTCAAGTGTCAATTTTTGGTGTCAATCGTCAAGATTATTATTAGTTTCACCTTAAAAATGTCAACTTATGCTTACAAATTCCTGAAATATTCAAGCTATATTCAAATAATACGTCGTAATAGCAAATAAAGTATGGCTTTGCTGAGATGCGTACGTGGCAGTACGACTCACAAGTGATTTTTAAGCGTTCATATGAACACAAATATTGGAAACGGTAAAAAAGCGCCAACGTCGGGTTTTAACGCAACGCTTTTTAAGCTGTCGTGCGAATGAGGCCTAAACCGGCTATGAGGTAGTTAATGGCTTTTAAAATGGTAACAGACTATCGCACCGCACCAAGGTCATTGTGCGACGCACCTATAAGTAAGAGCAAGAAAGCGATATCTCTTTCTCGCTCTTATTTATCGGTGCGTCGCACAATGACCTTGGTGCGGTGCGATAGTGTGTTACGGCCTTTAACATCGTCTGTTACAACAGACGGGCGTACCGAACCGCAACCATAGTCCGGTCCAAAGCCAGAGGGTCTACCGCGAAACACGAAATTTAAAGAAAGTTAGGTCAAGCTAAGTTGGCAGCGATTTTGATAGCCCATACTGTGCAAGTGTTATTTAAATCATATTGTTATATTATGTTTATAAATATTTAAAGTATTTTGGTATTAGTTTGACGTTTAAAATAACACTTGCACAGTCTAGATGGGCTATCACAATCGCTGCCAACTTAGCTTGGTCTAACTCTATCTGCCTCTCTATTAGGCAAATAACGAAATTTAGATTTTCTCGGTAGACTCTCTGTTCGATCGTTCGTCGGACGTCCGTTAAGGACGCAGTTATATAATACCTACATAAATTAAAATTCGCTGACCCCATGAATCTAGGATATAACTGGATCTGGCATGAGGGGTGGGGGGAAATGACCGAACGGGGTAGTCGTAAGTAGCTAACACACTATCGCACCGCACCAAGGTCATTGTGGGACGCATCCATAAGTAAGAGGGAGACAGCGATATCTCTTTCTCCCTCTTACTTATGGGTGCGTCCCACAATGACCTTGGTGCGGTGCGATAGTGTGTTAGCTACTTTATGTATCTTTCAGTAGGAGTAGCAGCGAAAGCGCTATTATTGTTTGTCCTTGTCACAGTCTCACATATTTTTTGTTCCCCACCGTAAATTTAGTACGGATTATTTATTATTCGACCAATCACAGTGTCGCATTGAGTATGTTTTGTCCCTTACGGACGCACCGCGTATACCAGTTCTATAGGATCCTACCTTCTATGATTGACCCAATATCTGTTATTGTACAGTCGCCATCAGATATATCAGAACGGACAAGGCGCTCACAAATATCTGAACACGCCTCTATTGTCAAGGCGTTAGGGCGCGTGTTCAGATATTATGAACACCTTGGCCGCTCCGATATATCTGATGGCGACTGTACCTACTCGGCATCTTATTTCCCGCCTTTTTTAGTGGTTGGCCAAACTATACACACGATAAAAAAACAGAGTTTGTCAAAGCAAATTTATTTTTATATTTCATCATGATAAATAATTAAAATAAATAACAAAATGTCATTACTCATTACAAATCAATTGTACAAAAATCACAGGCGAATCTCTATTTGTGTTGTATCTGAAATACAACATGAATAAATTAAATATTTTATACAATAAACAATTCAACTTAAGATTAAGCTCGAAAATAAAAATGTAGTTGAAGAAGAAATTTATCAAAGTGTAAAGTTCAGTGTTACCTGATTAGAAATATAATAAATAAATGAACAAGAGTGTTAGAGCTAGACCAAGAATAGTCTGCAGTGATTTTGATAACCCACGCAGTGCAAGTGTTATTTATATGTCATAATTTCATAGAAGTTTGACGTTTAAAATAACACTTCCACTGCATGGGCTATCAAAATCGCTGCAGACTTTTCTTGGTCTAACTCTATTTCTCAAATTTTAAGAGGAAAGAGAAAAAATACGTTAACACTTCGATACTCTTATCTTATCTCTTTCGCTATAAGGTAATATAGGTGTCGATAAAAAGGCAGAAAAACTATAAAAAAGTATTGGTTACACATCACACGAACGTTTTTTTATTTATTTTTGTGGCGACAATAGTAAGCCCTGTTATATTTTGAGACCAAAATAAAACAAAATAATCTTGAAATATGACATTGCTATCACCTATCAGCCTATATCGTGCGGCGAAGATATGTTATATAGCCGCTATAGGCCCTATTCGGCTATGATGGTCGTAGTTGTCTACGTGACAGCGTGATAATGACAGAGTCTGTCTCTTTCAGACGCGCGTTGTTATAAAGTGACATCTGCGTTGTCAAGCCGATAGCAGCGTCCATCATATGCCCCTAGACACCTAATCTGTCTACACGGCAAGTCAACCGTTAATATAAAGCTATTAGAAATCTACGGGCCTATAACTTAGCTATTAGGAACGTTTTGTGGTAACCAAACTGGTGCGATTATGATCTTATTTAAAATTTTACTGTCTTTTATGTCTGCAAGATATAGAATAAAGATATAGTCTGTCAAGCAATTTCCGTCAGTAGAAAAAAGCGTCTTATTTAAAAAATTGTAGGCGAGAAGGGTATCAAGGGTAATCGTCCCATTGATAATTTGAATTTCGCGCCTTTTGCTACTGACAAACTTGTTTGACCGGCTATACAAATATTTGTATATTGCAAATCGCATGCGATTATTGGTGACGTTCGTAGAGGCCATTAGGCGTCTTATATTTTTTGTCCATGAAATAGTCCTGGACAAAATTATCGACAATTTCCACAAAAGCGTCAGTTTGTCTACCTTTCTATACTTCTACAATTATATTACAATTTCAATTCGCTATAATAGGTACATTTGTTACATAGTCGCATGGAAACAATTTCAACATTATACACATTTAGAACATCGGTTATTGAATTGATACATTTTTAACAACAGTATATATGAAATCATGTTTATTTATAGTTGGAGACTTCTGTGACATTTGAAATATTGCAAGAAAAGTCTAATAAATCTTAAGAATACTATAAATAAAAGCTATTATTTATCTACTACTGATGAGCACATAATAGTTGAATAGGGTCATTGCGTCAGTTTACCGTCCAGTGCCTGTTTCCGTCCACTCGGCGTAGTTGCCACAAAGAATTGTGTATTATTTCAAGAATTCAAGAATTGCGTATATTTTTAAATTATACACAATTCTTTGTGGAAACTACGCCAAGTGGACGGAAACAGGCACTGGACGGTGTACTGACGCAATGACACTATGTATCTGCTAAATAAAGAAAGGCATTAAAATTTGAGAGTGAGTATTTCATAATAGGATCACACGAGTGTTTTAATGCCTAATTACGTACAGTTACACACACTGTTTTATCTACACACAATACACACATATTATAATATACCTATTTAACCTCTCTATGATGTGTTCAGGAATCGCATATATGTTACGACCATATGTGTAGATAAACATAATAATATATGTATCGGGTCCACATGTTTCCCAGAAATCTCCAACCATCTTTAAAAAAAGAGCTAGCATAAATTCGTTTGCTTGATTATTGCTTTAAACTGGCACTAGACGGAAACAATTTATTATAGAGGAAGCATTCGTTATATATATTATGCTAAATATTTAGTCTAAGGCGGTTTTCACTTTGGATGCGGATCACGTCGCTCCGGTGTGCGAGCGGGACCCCGCTATATCCGTGCATAGCGCTGTCTCGCTCACACACCGGAGCGGATTCGCATCAGTGTGACAGCCGCGTAAATTGCGCTAAATAATTGGTGCATCGCTTTTTAGTCTAAAAGAAGTTAGCCCCCATTCCCACGGGCGCTTTTACAACGCGCGTTAAATAAGCGTTTGAATGACACAAATGGATACATGTGTATTTATTCACACGACAGCGGTGGCGCTTTTTATCAAGCGTTGTTGAATTTTCGACTTTAAGCCTTGGTCGTTAAATCGAATTTAGCGTG
The DNA here is from genome assembly GCF_910591565.1 of Cydia splendana. Lineage (NCBI taxonomy): Eukaryota > Metazoa > Arthropoda > Insecta > Lepidoptera > Tortricidae > Cydia > Cydia splendana. Next base: position 5,448,359 of record NC_085980.1, on the reverse strand, counting down.
TCGACGGATTCAAGCGCTTTTTTAACGCGCGTTGAAAAAGCGCTCGTTAGTATGAGGCCTTAGGGTGCGTTCCGCTGCTGTTAGAGTTACTTAAAAATACGGTTCAAGAAATTAAAAATTGTTTATCTGTACTATGAATACAGATATACAGTATTTCCATTTATAAATACCAATTTTCCTCTATACCATATTTGGACAAATTACGTCTATAGTCAGACCGAGTCTGCAACGGATATGATAGAACACGCAGTGCATGTGTTATTTATACGGCATAATTTCATAGAACTTTGACGTTTTAAATACCACTTGCACTGCGTGGGCTATCAAAATCGTTGCAGTAATTTGTCCAACTATGGTATAGAGGAAAATTGGTATTTATAAATGGAAATACCGTATATCTGTATTCATAGTACAGATTAAACAATTTTTAATTTCTTGAACCGTATTTTTTTAACAAAAAACTGTCAGTTTTCTCTTCCTAATTCGGACAACCCTGTTTAGTGCGTCCGCATTACTAGAACGCATCCTTACAGAGGGTCTACCACGAACGACGTTCGACGTGTGGCCTCTCTGTCGCACTTGTAAATTCGTACGTAAGTGTTACAGGGAGGCAACACGTCGAACGTGGTTCGCGGTAGGCCCTCAGCTTAGTTAAATTACGTATTTTTGTTACAAAATGTACAAAAATGCATTGACCTCTATTATAATTACATTTTGTGAAAATCTGATTACTTTTATAAATGTATATAGGTAGTTAACTCAAGGCGGAAGGCGCTTTGATATAATTCATAATTGTATATATTATTGCTTTAATATACAATAGAAACAGCAACAAAATTGAAGCGAATACAATTAAGCTAATAAATGGCTCTACCCAGGTTTTTTTGGCAATTTAATCGCGTGCGCTACATGTGGCGTGAGTGGCGCCCGCCTAGTGGCAAAAAAGAGAACTTTTCTTGGCCACAAGCCACAATTCTATTAAGGTGGCCACTGACGAGCCTTCCAACAGTCCAAATAGCGTGGCTGCAATCCAAAATCGGTCCGTGAATGTCAAAAACGTACAATGTTTAATATTAGGATGCCGTCCATTTGGATGAATCCATTGTAACGGCATCCATTTGGAAGGATCGTCAGTGGCCTGCTTTAGCCTTTGCAGTTCGCTGTAAATTAATAATTTATACGTGTCTTTCCAGTGGTAGGTACTGATCATTTAACATGTGCGAATAGGTAATTCGCAACTCGTGTCGATTTAAAGCACTCCCTTCGGTCGTGTTTTAATTCATCGTCACTCCCCATATAACCATTCCAGTCGCAGAATCACAAAGTGGTAACTAAATGTCAGATGTGTCGTAACAGAGTCCACACAATGTGTCTAGAATTGTTTCGAAACAAAGTGTCGTCGCCGTGTCTACACTTTTCCGTAACAAGGTGTCGACACATTTGTGTGCACTTTGCGTGCGGTTTGCGACTAAATCTGACAGCAAATTTGTGACAGCAAATGTCAATATAAAATACCTCTTGAAAACCAAGGTTTGTCAAACTACTATTAGTGTCTCGTGTGCTCGTAATTCTAGTAAGTCATCATGGGCAATGCAAATGATAATAATCGACCGAAACCATATAAACACCCAACACCCGTCAACCTTTTACAGAAAAGTTTTTAAAGAAATTCAATAAGCTACGTAGGTCAGGCAACGAATGCTCTAAAAGTTGTAGAGGGAAATGCTCGGAACACAATTTTTGACTCCGTAACTCGGTTTGACAAGTTAGGAGGTGAACATATCAAAAGTCCCCGGCCGTAGCCCTTGAGCGGGGGGGAGAGAGGGGGCTTTGAAGGTCCCATTTTCCCGTTTTTCGATTATATCTCGGAAACTATGCATCTCAGCGACATGGCCACTTATACAAAATGAAAGTTAATTTAATTTGTTACAAGTTTATTCAGTCAATTTTTTCGATATGTTGAATAGTTTTTGAGATATCCGCTCTTGAAAGTTTATTTAGGGCTCTCAATTTTATCTTGATATATATCAGTGAAGGTGCTAGGCCGTGTTTGGTATCGTTTTCGTATAAATCTGGGGTGCTGAATCCATTTAAGATATCACATTGACACCATTCCACAAAATAAAAATAAATCTTTTTAGGGTTCCGTACCTCAAAAGGAAAAAAACGGAACCCTTATAGGATCACTCGTGCGTCTGTATGTCCGTCTGAATACACAAAATAGTTCTTTACCTATAGACGACAGGAAAACCTATTAGAAATATGCAGTCAAGCGCGAGTCGGACTTAATGTACGGAACCCTTAATACACGAGTCCGACTCGCACTTGGCCGGTTTTTTGAAACTCTTCTTGACGCTTAACCGCTGAACCGATTTCGTTGAAATTTGGTATAGAAATAGTTTGCGTCCCGGAACAGGACATAGGATAGATCTTATAACCAAAATCATCTTTTGAAGGTGTGAAAAGTGGCGTGGAAATTTGTACGGGAAATCAATAACCGCTGAACCGATTTATATGAAATTTGGGATGGTCTACATCTTTGATTTAGTTAAAAATGATGAAAAAACATGACTTCAAACCTAAACTTAAACAGTATTAACTTCAAGAAGTCAATTCTGAATTCCCCCCTACACCTCATTTCACACCTTTAAAGGATGATTTTTGAGATAACTTATTATATCCTGTCTCGGGACTCTAAATATATGTGTACCAAATTTAAATTAAAACTGTTCAGCAGTTTAAGCGTGAAGAGGAGTTTAAAAGAAAGTATTTTAATAAGTTTATATGTTTTTACTTCGGAATGGTGTCAATGTGATACCTTAACTAAATTTGGTACTGCGAATTTATACGAAAACGATACCAAACATGGCCTCGTAGCTTTACTGTTGTAGAAGTCAAAATAAAATTGAGAGCCCTAAATTCTTATTACTTGGCCAAACTTGTGTAGAAGGAAAAGGTAAAATAAAAGTCTTCGGCAGGAATATAATATAAGACACAAATATATTTTTTTTGCGTTACTATTTCATTCATCAAATATAAACATACCTTGATTATACTATTATACTATTCTAGTGAGATCCTCATAGATAAACAAAAACGTTTACTTAAAAAATTACAAGGTCGAAATGTCACGGAACTTGTGAGAGTAATATGTGAAAAATAAACACTTTTATAACAAAAAAAATCTGGACACAATTTAAGAATCACCCAATTGCGTCGAGGAATCATCTGTATATTTGCTTGTTTCATTACCTCCTCGCTTCTTTTTTGTCCTTTGTATTCTGTAGCAATTTGTTAGATCTGAAAATAAAGATAACTTGCGTCGTCACGGATGTCGATTTATAGGTTTTAGGGAGTGCAGAATTCGAAAACGATGATCATTTTATAATCCAAGATGGCGGCTACGTATTTTGTCATAATAGTGGAATCCAAAATGGTTATCATTTTCTAAATCTGCGCCCCCCAAAACCTATAAAACGACACCCATGACGACTTTTATGACATAGTGCATGGCCGCCATTTTGGATTTCAAAATGGTCATCATTTTCGAAATCTGCGGCCCCTAAAACCTATAAAACGACATCCATGACGACTTTTATGACATAGTGCATGGCCGCCATCTTGGAATCCAAAATGGTCATCATTTTCGAAATCTGCGCCCCCTAAAACCTATAAAACGACAACCATGACGACTTTTATGGCATAGTGCATGGCCGCCATTTTGGATTTCAAAATGGTCATCATTTTCTAAATCGGGGCCCCCTAAAACCTATAAAACGACATCCATGACGACTTTTATGACATAGTGCATGGCCGCCATCTTGGAATCCAAAATGGTCATCATTTTCGAAATCTGCGCCCCCTAAAACCTATAAAACGACACCCATGACGACTTTTATGCCATAGTGCATGGCCGCCATTTTGGATTCCAAAATGGTCATCATTTTCAAAATTGGGGCCCCCTAAAACGTACAAAACGACATCCATGACGACTTTTATGACACAGTGCATGGCCGCCATTTCGGATTCCAAAATGGTCATTATTTTCGAAATCGGCACTCCCTAAAACCTATATATCGACACCCATCTCGACTTTTATGACAAAGTGTTTTGCTACCATCTGCATGCAAGACATTTCTATTATTTTTACGTACAAAAATGGCCCCCTGTCAACTTTCAATCGAGATTTAATCGATAATTTATTCGATTAATATTCAGATTAATTCAATTTCAATCTGTTAGGTCGACTAAACTAATCGCGATTAAAATTTGAGAATTAACTTTTTTTATTCCATTAATTAGTCGAATAAACAGTTAATCGATTAATGCCCATCTCTGACCACGGAATTTTTACACTTTGAGAATATCTGAAAACAAATCAACACAAGGAGCCATTTTGCAAATCCAGTAACATACCAGTAACTTTGTTATTACTTTTGACAGCGCGTGTCATGTGTCAACACAGTGTCGACACAAAGTCGAAACATTGCAACTACTTTGTGACTGCAATATTTCTCAGCCTTAAACCATATTTATACATCATAATTAACAAGTTTCGTAGTATGTAAAGCGTTATTTCTGTTATTTAAGTATAGTATACGCATCGAAGTACTAAAAATGCTTCAAATAATATAGTTATGAACACAGGCACTGAGAAGTAAACAATTTCATTTCCGGCTAAACTAAAACAATGTGGTGGCGCGTTGATTATATTACACTTAGTTTATCAAATCACTCGAGCAGTTTAATTCCCCATAATAATTTAAGTCCTATTGTAATATAAATGCAAACAATATATAATTACGTCTTGTAATCCGTTTTAGAGATGGCGTATTAATGTCACTTATTTTTATTTAAGTATTTTTCCATCTGACAGTTTCCATTTGACAGGAACAAAATGAACGAATGAACGAATGATTTTGGCATAAAGTAGTCGCAAACCCGAAACAATGTGTGCACACGGCGACCACACTTTATGTCACTTTGTGTCATGTGTCGACCCTTCCCCATTTCTGGTAACTGTGTCGACACGGCGACGACTCTGCGACTGGAATTGTGACCGAAACAGACGGTGTCGACACAAGATGTGTCAACACCGCGTCGTAACGGCGACTGGAAATGGTTGTATGGGTCGTTTCGAACTTCCTATTTTTCGCGCATGTACTATTATTGCACACCTCAATAAAAGAAAAAAAATACAAAAGAAAACAGAAACACAAGCAGAGGTAAACAACAGGCGGTCTTATCGTTAAAAAGCCCAATAATATTCGGCCCGATTCGAATTTTAAGATACGTCAATTAATAGATCTAGAAACGATATGGATTTGATATGTCAGTGTCAAATGTGACGTTCCTGCAAACAAAAACGTCACTTTTGGCACTGACACATATAATCCATATCGTTTCTAGATCTATTAATTGACGTAAGTATCTTAAAGTTCGAATCGGGAAGATTGTTTTTTTTAATAATAAAAAAAACTCTAGAGGTCAACGCACTATAGACACCAAGTTAACATTTATTGGAAAGGAGGACGCGATTTTTAGGACACAGAAAACTTTGAACACGTTAGAGAACTCTAAATACCTATATATAACTAACTTACATGGTATACTCAATTTTAAAATTGACTTGCGATTAAAATACTAATTTAGCTAAAGTATATTTATCTGATGATTTTGTTACAAAATGAGCCTCTGAAACTGGCAAAAGTTTTTATAAATTTCGAAATAAGTAATCAAGACTTCAATTATACATGTTTTTAATTGCTTTTCAGCTAAAAATGCTTTAATTTGTGTACTGGTAGTTTAGAATGAGTATTAAGGTTTATATAGTTCGTTTTTTTTTAGCATTAGAAATAAGGTAAACAATCTTGACGTGTCTTTTTATTGAAAAACGCGTTTTAAAAATAAGTCACGGCAAATATGTAACAATCATTTATATTCTTCCGCTTTCAATAATAGTTACTGATTTTTTTAAAAAGCGTTTTCAATTAAGACATGTCAAGATCGCTTACTTTCTTTCTAATGCTAAAAAAAACGAACTGTAGTGAGGAACTAAAATAGGCTATGTCAGTAAAGTATAAGTTGCATAGACATTAGAGTCCGTCTAAGTTTACTTTGCACAGAGTTGAACATAAAACATAACAATGTGAAGATTAATGAGTAATTAAGATAAGGATAATAAAATTAATAAATTATCAAATCATTTGTAACGTCAGTACTTAGACCCCTCCTTATTCATAAAACTTTACGGGCCTGATTTAGTTAAATTATGTTTTATCCCTTTCTTACAAATACAAGTCAAAATGACAGATAAGGGCAAAAGATTATTAGCTAATTGAGGTTTGTAGCGCGTTTATGAATAAGGGGGTTAATCGGTATACTAGCTACTAATTATTCAACAAATGTGTGTTTTATTTTCTAATTTGCATACATTATTTCGATACAAAACTGTCTTCCATTTTTAACAATACTAAAATACTAGTTTAGGACACGGTGCAATACTTCTTGTCAGTAGAATACTATTTTTAATTATATTTTAAAAGCCTGACCAGTAATACATGGTCATTGTCAAGAGGGCGCTGTTATTCTCATGTGTAGGGTGACAGTTCACTTTAGTATTAAAAATTTAGTTCCAGTGAAATTCCGCACGTGATCATATATTCCTGGTCAGACTTAACTCACTGGAATAACAAATATTGACATAGAAGTAAAGAAATCACCTCAAAGAAATCGAGTTGTGGCGTGTGGAGTGTGGTGGCGATCACAATAGAGATGGTCGCACTGATAGGCTGTGGAGCCTTATATAGCCCCTAACAAGAGGAAGAAATGATTGAAGTTACAGTCCCTCATGTGTCAAACGCGGCATCTATTTACAGATATAATTGGTAATGTGTGGTAATTCTGCCTTGATAATCTACAAACTAACAATTTTACTATTTAATACTGGACCAATAAGCAGAATCAATTTTCTATATATTCAGCCTATACAGACAATTATGCAAATTCACTAGGCAATGATCCACCAGGCTGGGTGTTTATTATTAAGTAAAGTTTGCTTCATCAAGTGTACCGTGTTGAATGTGAAATATAACAGAATCTATTAAGATTAATACTGTTAAGATGAAATGTCTTCTCAATCAACTGCTAAATACGAGTACTGTTGTTGGGTAGGTATTTAATTTTAACTCGTCTAAAATAGGTTATATTAACCTCGTAAGACCCACCATATAAAGTTTTCGAATATTTAATTTGAACCTAATTCAAAAAGTAAATTAGAACGAATTTAGTTTGTTTTAAAAAGCAATGAAACAAAAGAAATGCTACTTTATTTGGTTAATGAAAGGTTCAAATTAGATTGCACGAATATGTACATTGTAATGTACATTTTGTCTCAGGAGGTTAAGAAAACTGTGTCAGAGGACAAGGAATGTTTTTAAATTCTAAGCCTAATCAAACGTCTATAATCTATGTGTAAGAATTATCTATGGTAAAGTCTCACTTTTGTCATGCTGATGCTGCAGTTCTAAAAGAAATAATACTTTGCTACTATCTAAAGTAATTTTTACATGTATTTTTTAAATCAAGCATATTCAATTATTAAAAATATTACTACGACTCAATTTTAATAACAAAACTTACGTGAGAACGGGTCACTCACGTATTAAAATACGTCAGTGACCCGAAAGCAGTGTTGGCCGAAACGTTAATGCCAACCATTTTTGGCCATTAACCATTATAAATTGAACCGTAAACTGTAACCGTCCGTTACGGTTCAATTTATAATGGTTAATTGCAATTTACGTTCGGCCAACACTGCTCGAATGTCGAAAAACGATCGACATGTTTCACTCCGTACCGAGGAGTGTCATCAGGAGCTTGCGTTGACGGAGACGGACTTCGACTTAAAATACGTCGGGTCACTCATAGCGACGTTGTGGTATCGTTAAGTAACTCACAGCGCCATGTTGTGATACAAACGTTGGGGTCACTCACGGTGCCGTTGTGACATAAACGTCGGGTCACTCACAGCGACGTTGTGGTATCGTTAGGTAACTCACAGCGCAACGAGACGAGTGTTGCAATCTCGCCATTTTTCTTGCAGTTTTCTGTGTTCCTCGTACTGCTGATCGGTTATATGCTTCACCGTGGTACCTGGGCCCTGTTGACAAAATTATAAATTGTAATTGTACATATCTATACATATTTGCGCATGAGAGGAGGCCTATGCCCAGCAGTGCAGTGGGACGTATATAGGCTGAATTATTATACATATTTGAAGTTAAAAATCATGCAAAATTTGCAGAAACAACCTCTAACGCTACATGGTGACGTCACCATGTATTGCCATTTTGTAAGAAGCGTTTCGTCAGTAAAGTGCCGGTGCCAGACTTTGACCATCATTTGTGACTTTTGTATTGCTTTAAGACAATGGGTCCCATACAGACATTTGATCCTCAAAACAAACCTGATCGATTGATACCATTCATAAAAAATTGTCAAATACCCTATTTCACGGCGGGCGCTTACGACGTTTTGGTCGCGTGGGACAGGTTGCGACTTGCGTCAAATTTATTGGTATGGCTTCTCTACAGTTATAATAACTCGATTATAGTGCAGCATTTCAATGTAAAAACGAATGATGTATTGATGGTATTTGAATTGATATCTTACCTTTATTTTCCTCGGATCCAAATTGGCCCCTAAGTTCTGCACGCCCTTAGCCAACTTCGTAAGCGGCGACAACACCATATCCTTAGTAGCACTCACAGGACTCGCTATATTCTTGAACTGCCTCAACGCGGACTCACTGTGACTCTGCGCTATATTCAACGTTATTTCATGCTGAGAATTAGATCTATGATAATTTACCCCTTCAGCACTTAGACACGGGTTATCCGTTATAATATCACTGGAACTGTGCGATAATTTCTGAGAAAGAATTAAGGAATTTGGTGGGACAGGTTTCGAGTATTCACTCTCGTTTTGAACTTGGATTTCTGGCGTTTTTGAATGATTCGAACATGTGTCAGCTTCCAAATCGAATGGGTTCTTCTTATTTGTATTACTTGGGGTTTTTATACTTTGCTTTTCGACTGGCGTAGTGATTACCACGCTTGGGTCAAATTGTTCATTAGGCTCGATTTTAGAGGAATATAAAGGATTTTGAATAAGTTCGCAATCGTCTTTTTCCTTTTGCTGTGAGCCTATATAGTGCTGAGTATTCTCGAAATTGTCTAACGTAGGTTCGAAGATATTAGTCCTGATTTCGTCATCAGAGGAATAATCACTGGACATTCCGTCAGAAAGGCTTCCCTTCTTCCTAGTTTCAGTTTTGCCGCCCAATGTGAAGATTTTCTTGGTTTTGGACGAGCTCTGGTCGAATTTGAGCTGAAGGCTGGGTCGCGCGCGGGCGTTGAGGGAGTGAGACAGCTTGTTTAGCTTGCTGAACTGCTCTGACATGTTGGTCAGGGCTTTGGATCCTGGAATGATAAGATGTAATAAGTGCATTGGAAAGGGTTATTTCCTTATAAGTTTTAAGTTTATTGAAAGAAAGAAAATACATTTATTTATGACAAACAAACAGTAGTCAAACACAGATGACAAAAACTGGTTGACAAATATACGAGGGCTGATCCGAAAGTTGTTAGCTGCTCCGGCTCTACTCATGCGATTGCAATGTGATTTATACCATTGTGAGGGATATTTCAATGCTAATTATGGCCATTATTTTTTTTTTACTTATATGTTTATTTTTTATATAATATATTTTTTACTGAAAGCTGTTTTGTATGGAGTTATAAATTACTAAGAAAAAAAACGATTTTTTTTTCACAATTAGATGAATCTCTTATTGAAATCTTTAAGAATCAACTTATGTTTACCCGGGTCTAATTATTCGGTTCCTTTTGCTATTTTCGATGTATAATGGATACATAATTTTATATGATAAAGCACATTTTTGAACAAGTATCTGAAATTACTACTTTTGATGAAATGACTCACTAGTGACACCTATTGTTATAATTAGGTTTACTCAATCAAAATGATTTATACGTAAAAAGACGATCGAGATTCGCAATTAGCAGCACCTAAAAAAATTATGTTTTTAAACTAAAAATGTTTATAAAATGATACCACATAATGGAGTCTCAATTACTAATCATCCTGGCTAATGGTTAGGCTTCAGCACGTCGCAGAAAAAAAATATTGAAAAAAAAAACTATGCGTTTTCTAAAAACGAATTGACGTCACCTCTTTACATATTGAAATATCCCTCACAATGGTATAAATCATATTGCAATCGCATGAGTAGAGCCGGAGCAGCTAACAACTTTCGGATCAGCCCTCGTACAATGTATAACATTTGGAGCAAAATGCCATAAAAGGGTCACAACTCAGCATGTAGCTGGCAAAGCCAGCGCTGTTCTTCCGTTGTGACCGAGGCGTACGCCGTTCGACGACGAGGCGGCTATGCTTTTGTATTCTGAATTTTATCATATGTGTAGAGAATAGCTGTTTGGTATTCATACCCCGCAACACTGCCTCACTGCCCCGCAACACTGCCTCGGATCTGAGTCTGAGGTTGGTCATCTGGATGGGGTATAGGGAAGGGTTGGTTCGGTTAGGTCAACAACAGCTGACTGGTTTACTAACGTTCGTCTCGCCTTCGCTTCTTGCATTAGATTGGTGTGAGCATGTTCATCGAGGTCTGAGGTTGGTCATCTGGATGGGGTACAGCGAAGCGGGTTCGGTTAGGTCAACAACAGCTGAATAGTTTACTAACGTTCGTCCCGCCTTCGCTTCTTGCATTAGATTGGTGTGAGCATGTTCATCGAGGTCTGAGGTTGGTCATCTGGATGGGGTACAGCGAAGCGGGTTCGGTTAGGTCAACAACAGCTGAATAGTTTACTAACGTTCGTCCCGCCTTCGCTTCTTGCATTTGACGGGTAAGAGCGAGTGCATCGCGGCGGCGTTTTAGAGCAACGCACTATTTGGTACAACACTTCGGAGGCCTGAGGTTGGTGATCTGGAGGGGATAGGGTAGGGATGGCTCAATTATACTCTGTATCTTTAGGTATTTCAATAAAAGTAAACAAAATCTACCTTCAAATGGCGCCTTATGCCAGTTGAGGGTAGATGAAAACATTACATGATCAAATAATGTAGGTTAAAGTCAGGTCGTTCAGTGGCTGATCCAGGCGGTTTTGTAATTGGTCGGTTAACCATTAAATGTTATAACTACCCGAAAATGTGCAGATTGTTTGTTTACTTTTATTTAAATACCTAAAGATACAGACTATAGGTGTTAGGTGATGGAATATGTACACCTAGCCGCAAAACTGCATGGCCATACAATGAATTCATTAATAATGTGTCCATGCAATTTTGCAGCTCGCTGTGGATGTGAAGGAGTTGAGAATAGACGAGGACACGAAAACTGTAACTCCGAGTTTAACAGTTGAAGTAGATGGCGCTGTACGGCGCCACGCCAATACGCCATAAATTTTTTAATGCGACATATTTAAACAACCATTGTTCTCGCATAATGCACGGAGCTAGTGTTGGTAGGAACTCGAGTTCTTTAACTCTGAAGTTGAAGAACTGAACTCGTTTTTACGAGACTCTACGCTTAAAAAACTTCTGAGTCTTTTAAGTCCCGAGTCGAGTCCTTCGTTCAGTCTTTTTTAAGAGCAACTCAAAAGGACTCGTGCCTCCGAATAAAGACTCCGTGAACTATTTTCGTTTTTTTCCTAAATAACAGTAAAGAAATTAGGCGTTATTGTATGATGATGACATTATATGTACCTAATCCACAAATTATACATAAAGACAATGCATTTCGGAATTGATTTAAAAAAAATCGAGAGTTCTCTAAAGAAAGCTCAAGTCCCTACAAGAGACTCGGGTCTCTATAAAGTTGAAAAGAACTCTAATTTAGACTTGATTATAAGAGTCTGAAAAACTGAGTCGAGTCTTGAAGCAGAGGACCTAACATTACACGGAGCCGTATAGCGTCATCTAATTTAGCTGTCAAACTCAAAGAACGAACTTCTTTATCTTATATGATCAGTAACTCCTTGGTCGACATAATATACATTTACAAGAATATTGTATTAGCTTATTCACTCATACTTACCGACGCTTCGTATGTCGGCGACTAGCTGCGTCTCGCTCACGTTCCTAGTGATAGTGGGGAGGCGAGACAAATCCAAGTATAGTGAGGATCTAGCGCCACTCGACGCGGCTTGCGTTGGATGTATCTAAAAACACGTATTAAGAGCCCATCAAGCCCGTGCACACTAGCGCCACAGCTAAATAATCGTGATTATTTAAATTTAACGAAAGATATTGAAAAAAGGGGGCCGCTACGTACTGTATTGTGTATTTACGTACCTTTTGAATGCATCAAACTAGTTTTTATGTTGCTGGTTTCGTCGATCTAGGAACTCAAAACAAAAACGGCCGTTTTAACACATTCACTGCCCCCGACTCACATGTGCGTCCACCGTCATACAAGTTTGTTCCTAGGCCACGCTCCCTGGCAGTGAATGCGTTAACTTTGGACGCATAGATTGACGAATCTAGCAATATCTTTTTTCAATATCGTTCGTTAAATTTAAATAATCACGATTATTTAGCTGCACGTGGCGCTAGTGTGCACGTTGATGGGCTCTTAAAATAACATAATGCATTAATTTAATTAACCCATAAATAGATCAAATATGTGTATACGTTTTCAACCAACGATTGACAATAAGACGCTATTTCCATGAAGGTTCAATTAAAAATTAAGAATGTGGTACCTTTTAGTTGAAAACGTCACATATATTCTACAAACGAAGAATATTCGGTGAATATTTATTGGCAAAGAGTAATTGATTTTAGAAGTGTGGTAAACAAATTCTTATCCCATAACCAAGTATGACGGGTCACCCATGGATTTCAAAGACCTCACGAGCGACGGAATGCTAAATTTAAGTTATGATATGCATGTTAATATTTAAAAACACAGTGTATAATGCCATACGATAAATAAATAATAATCTCTAAAACAGCTGAAATAGTACTACTAAACATTTTGTAGTAACCAGAATATAAAACGTTAGTGTTTGGCAACTTAGTTACTGTATAATCACATAATAAATAAAAAATATGGTCGAATTGATAACCTCCTCCTTTTTTTTTAAGTCGGTTAATAATAGTACTACCGTACAGAAAGGAAACTTCCTACATACAAAACCGAAGTTCGACAGCGGTTCAGCGTCGAATCATGCTGTCCGTTCTAATATATGCCACTATCCCTTTCGGCTATTTAGGGTTGTCAAAATTCACGTCATTATCTTATCTGTGGTCGTGCACGCAAAGGGACGTTAAGTTGTGTCAACCCTAATAATTGCTCGGAGCAATGCTAAGCCGAGCGGAGCCGAGAAAGCCCGAAAGGAGGAGAGAAAAAAATGGGCATGGCGATATCTAGTTATCAAATTTGAGTCATACATTTCTAAAATCAAATCTACTTTGTTATTAGTTAAAACCGGCAATAATCATTACATACAACTAGTTTGAACTAATATCGTTTAGCCCGTTGTGTCATGAGATCAATCGGTTAAGAATAAATGAACAGTAATTTACCTTCGATTTCCGCCTCTCCAATTTGACACCGCTATGGAAAGGAATTGGTGGCAATTTAGCCACATCCCGGGCCACCACCAGTGACTCGCAGATGTAGTGCAACGATTCTGTGAACAGATTTTAATACGTGTTTGAATTCTTACATAGTTACTTGAAGTTGAACCTTAGCACTAAGACAGTAGAGTGCAATTTCGACTCTGTGAACACATTTTTTAAGTGCTTAACATCTTGATATGTTATTTGAATTTGATCCTAAGCACTAGACCGTAGAGTCCAATTTAAAAAATATCACAACGGTAGCCACATGTCGAGCAACCACCAGTGACTCACAGATATAGTGCAACGATTCTGTCAACATAATTTATACATGCTTAAAATATCATGTTATTTGGAGTTGAACCTTAGCGCTAAGACCGTAGAGTCCAATTTAAAATATATCACAACGTTAGCCACATGTCAAGCAACCACCAGTGACTCACAGATGTAGTGCAAGGATTCTGTCAACACATTTTATAAGTGCTTAAAATAACATGATATTTGGGAGTTGAACCTTAGCATTAGCACCATAGAGTCCAATTTAAACATTTGTGATATATTTAAAATATTATTCAGTCTTTATTCAAATAACAACCATGATGCAATCTTAATAGAGTTCAAATTAAATGTGTGCGTATTTGTTTTACTAGAGTTTTACAGTTTTATTTTGCCATAAATACTCAAACAGCTAATTTACCTGAAGTCATTTTGTTTGTTGTATGTCCTATCCGTTGCTCATACGAATAAAATGCTAAATCGCTTATCGATCATCACATTTTTTGTTAAAAGTTTGATTGAAATACAAAAAGCAACTCTTTTCCATACAAATAAAGTTCAAACCCGCTTACCAATCATCTCGTCCTTAGTGTTAATGACAACCGCCATATTATTGAAGAACCTCAAAGTAGTAGATCTAAACATGTGGAAGTACCCAGGCTCGTTGTTGTATGTGTAGTTGATTCTTATGCAGGATATGGGTTCAGATGTGCTTTTGCGTCCGACACCGAATATCTAAAATGAACGTTATTGTTAGTACGACAAGGTTTGTTATTGGGTGAAAAAAAAACTAATAAAATGCGAGCCCAAAAGGGGAATCCTAACATTTAAAAAAATCAGTAGCATTAACCGTTAACGTAGAATTAATGTATATTTGGACTTAGAACGTATTGAAAAATTTGAAAGATTCTAATGGCGTAGTAAACATTTTAATTTTACAGAGTTTGTGTGTGAAATGACTAAAAAAGTACATTTAACAAACACCCCTTGAGTTGCAAGCGTCCATAGGCTACGGTGACTGCTATAAAAACAAAAGAAAGCAGTCATCAAGCAGTACTCGGTCTGAGGTCTCGTCGTAATCTGCCATGTGGTAAGCCTTATGCAAGTATGGACCTTATATCTAAGTATTAAGGTGTATATTACCGTGGCATTAGTGTCCACAGTGCCGAGCTCGACTAAGGGCCAATTGCACCAACCACATTTGACAGACTGATCAACGTCAGCCCCAGCGCTTTACTATGAACTTTCCATACATAAAAATTTAGCGAACTCTTTAACGATAGGTACGAACAGTTTGGTGCAACCGACCCTAAAGTTATATCCCGGAGCGGCACTTTCTGTACGCAGAGTACTCGGTCTGAGGTCTCGTCGTAATCTGCCACGTGGTAAGCCTTATATCTAAGTGTTAAGGTGTATATTACCGTGGCATTAGTCTCCACAGTGCCAAGCTCGACTAAAGTTATATCCCGGAGCGGCACTTTCTGTACGCAGAGTACTCGGTCTGAGGTCTCGTCGTAATCTGCCACGTGGTAAGCCTTATATCTAAGTGTTAAGGTGTATATTACCGTGGCATTAGTCTCCACAGTGCCAAGCTCGACTAAAGTTATATCCCGGAGCGGCACTTTCTGTACGGAGAGCACTCGGTCTGAGGTCTCGTCGTAATCTGCAACGTGGTAAGCGTCGCTGGTGAGAAGGAGAACGCTGTCCATTTCCGTTTCCGATGGGTCGCCGGTACTGTAATAGTAATAAATAAAATAAATATAGGAGGATATTTTTAAACCACCACTTCATCAGAAACATCATAGAAGGGAAAATAAATGGAAGGAGAGGGAGGGGAAGACCAAGGAAAGTTATATGAGCCAAGTAAGGGAGCATGTAGGCGCCGTCTCGTAGCAGGACACTAAAGGCACAGTATAATAAAGAGTACTAACGTACAGTATGGACACTCCCTGCCTCCCGTTGAAAGTTCCGCCCACCCGCTCTCGGTTACCTCACAGTTACCGGCTGGCAAGGACGCGACGACACGACGCGGTGCGCAGAGCGGAGGCCACGTAAAATATTCAAATATTAAACAAATATTTACAAAACCTATCAGATCACACTGAAAACAACACAATATCTATATGAACAAAAAATCATGTTTTCAACTTACGTAATATTTTGGTGGCCTGAATTTCCTTACAAAAATTTTGTTACTTCGTTTATACTCATTCAAAATAGGAAACTATTGTATAAATCGAGCTTAGATACCCACCTTACAACATAATACGATTCTTATTTCTTCCTAATTCGCGCAATCAGTTTTGAGTCATTGAGGTCATCGAACTTGACAACAAAATGGCGGAAACCCTAGCACGTCTTATCTCACTCACACAAGCATGGTACGCGTTCACCTACACGAGCTTAGACTGTGTGCGTAGAAACGCGTTTGTTTCATACATTTGATCGCCAGTGTCCGGGGTGTGCTAAAGGGCTGGCTTCGGACCTACCAAGGTGGAGACAACTTCATCACGCTGCACTGACAAGAGCCCAGGTCTTAAATTGAATGGATGGAGGACATTTTTACACAAATTGACTAAGACCCACACTTAGCTCGGGAACGTTTGTGTTGTAAGTACTAAATACTTAGAAAACACTCATGACTTCGCAACAAATATCTGTGCTCATCACACAAATAAATGCCATTACCGGGATTCGAACCCAGGACCATCGGCTTCGTAGGCAGGATCACTGCCACAAAATAAATAATAGTACTAGGTACAGAAGACTCACTCTCTAACAAAACGCGTCTGTTACGATCAGGACAGATATGGCCGCTAGGTGGCGACAGCGCCACGCGCGGCTTATGGCTAGCCACCAAAATTGGTGTGGAACGGATGTACTTTTAGCTACCTGTAGCAAAGCGACTAAATCGCGGAGTGAGCCACGCCTGTCACTGCCGACTAGGCCCCTTAGGCCAGACCGGTCGAGTAAGTAACCTGTCTTACTTGGGATCGGCGTCGATGAGACCCCAAGCGCCCAACACGGGTTCCGTGTCCACAATGAGCTTTTTGCAGTCGTCGATAAGCGATTTGACGTGTTGCGCCATTGCCGCCGTGTCCACACTTTGTTCCTGCAAATGACCGCTATTCGTCAGTATGATGTTACCTCTATTGTCTTTGTTTATGTTATTGTACATTTATTGTAAACTACGTGTATGTGAGGTGTGCAATAAAGATTATTGTATTGTATGAGTTATGACTAAAGTAAGAACGGTAAGCACGAAGACTTTCGTACAATGACCCGCGCAGTGGCATTGCCCTCCAGCATAATCGGCGGTCTTAGAGCATTTAGTGACTGGAGACGCCATCGTTCATTCATCATCATTCGTGCTAATCGTCCTTACTTTACCAGTGATCCGCGGACCATGCGTTTATTATAACAATAAAAAAGCTAAGTAACTATCGCGGTAACCGAAGCCAACATGAATAAAAAATCGGGCAAGTGCGAGTCGGACACGCGCACGAAGGGTTCCGTACCATATAAAAAAAAAAAGCAAAAAAAAAACGGTCACCCATCCAAGTACTGACCACTCCCGACGTTGCTTAACTTTGGTCAAAAATCACGTTTGTTGTATGGGAGCCCCATTTAAATCTTTATTTTATTCTGTTTTTAGTATTTGTTGTTATAGCGGCAACAGAAATACATCATCTGTGAAAATTTCAACTGTCTAGCTATCACGGTTCGTGAGATACAGCCTGGTGACAGACGGACGGACGGACGGACAGCGAAGTCTTAGTAATAGGGTCCCGTTTTACCCTTTGGGTACGGAACCCTAAAAAGGTACATTAGACAGGGTATAAGTATGCATGGATGGTATATATATAGATTAAACTGAGGCAAGAGTGGGAGGTGACAGGGCTAGAGGAAGATCGCCAATGAGATGGACCGACCAAAACAAAGCCAGTGTGTCCACAGTGGCCACAGTAAGCGAATGCTCACGGAAAGCAGCTCTATGGGAGGAATGGCGACGTGTCGTTAAACGAGTCAGCATGCAGAGTGTCAAGAGTGTAACGAAGAAGAAGAAGGCATACACTTATGGAATCACGGGCAAATACTTTATTAACCCTTTGAACGCCACGCGTATCGTGTACGGCGCGTCATCGTGAACCTTATTGCAATGCACGAAGAAAATTGGGCTGTAGCCGCACGCGCACGCTCTGGTAACGTGTTTCGAGACCAAAGCCTTAACAAGACGTTAGTATTTTTGAAAAGGATCTTCATTGAATTTCAAAATCCTGGTGACAACACCAAATTGTAACTGTCCTCTGTTATACAGGAATAAAGGGCAGCAGGCATAGGCATAGTATAGGTGCATAGACTGAAGCAGGGCACTCGCAGGAAACACGCAGGATCTCTTTTTTGGCAAATTAAGAATTACTAAATCCTGGTCACGGCACCAACCTGTAACGAGCGACACTCAATAGTTGTCAAAGGAAAATTAGCTACTTTGTATGACCTAATTTCATTGCTTTTTAGTGTATTGGAACTTTTATGTATGTAGCCATGCACAGTGGCGTGCACTTCATAAAGGCAAAAAGGCACTGCCTACCCTACTATAATTCCGATGTCTATCCTCTTAAACTACTTAATTTAATTTATACTTGATCGTACTATCAGTAATCAATATAACTTAAAACATTCTAAAATTTAATAAGCGCTCCATCTACCGGTTAAGCATTGTCATCAAGTCATCATCTATAATTCGACGCGACGAAGTTTACACCACGCGGCACTAGCGCCGCTACGTGCCTTGCACGGCAAAGACAGAAAACATTTCCGTCTAAATCTTTCTATGTGTGCCTTCGTCGTTACGCGGTTACAGTGTAGTGGGCCTTCCTATAAGTACGAGCACACAATTATACAAGTAACGCACACATTTAGACGCAATAGGCAGTGTCTTTCGTACCAAACCTAAACGATGATGGCCGAAAGTTTCCGACTAGTTCCGATGTTTACGTGACTATTTTAAAAAGTAGCATTTGCTATGGTAATTTAGTGCAAATACGAGACTATTTTTTTATTCGTTTACAGTATTTGGGTAAGTTTATTTACATTTTTTATTCGGTCGCCATTGTTTGTTTGTTTTGGTGAGTTTATGTGATAACAGTTGCCGGCAATTATAAAGTGCGATTAGTGAAAAAATGGATAATTTTAACTGTGATAGTTGTACGGTGGGTGTGTGTGTGCAAACTATTAAAAATGATGCGTTTTCAAAGCTTTCGTTTAGCCAAAAAAAACAAGTAATTGAAAAGGGCCGGTTTACAGCGGAATTACAACTAACGCAGACAAGTGGGAAAGTAACTCGCAAGTTCAATCATAAACAATACGATTCCTACTCGTGGCTTACGGGTTGCGCCCATAGCAATCGTCTGTTTTGTTTCCCGTGCTTGTTGTTTTCTAAGAGTAAAACGGTATGGAATGACGCGGGTTATGTCGATCTTCATAACTTTTCAACGGCAGTAAAAAAACATGACCAATCAGACAAACACTTAGAAGCTTCTCTTCAATTTCACACGTTTGGAAAAAATCGAATCGAGACGCGATTAAATGCCCAAATAAAAATAGACATCGACAGACATAACGCAAAGGTCGATCGAAATCGAAATATTTTTCAGAGGCTCATTGACATTGTTTGCTTCTTGGGAAAGCAAGAGCTCGCATTTCGCGGACATGACGAATCCGAATCGTCGGTTAATAAAGGTAATTATTTAGAGATGGTCGAATTGCTGGCTAAATATGACGGCGTTTTAGAAAACCACCTGCAAAATTCGACTAGCTCATTTACGGGTTTATCTAATCGAATTCAAAATGATCTAATTTCTAGTGTAGCGTCTGTGTTGAATGAAACGATAAAACGGCAAATAGCTGCCACTGATTTTGTTGCTGTGATGGTTGATGAAACTCCCGATGTAAGCGGAAAGGAACAACTGGTAGTAATTTTGAGATATTTTCACAAGTCGGAAGTGTATGACCGATTCATCAAATATGTCGACGTGAGTTCCGACCGCACCGCGCCAACTTTAAGCAGTATCATACTACAGATTCTGGCAGAGTTTGATTGTTTGTCGAAATTGATAGCTCAGACATACGATGGTGCCGCTGTGTTGTCGTCTGAACTCAATGGCGTTCAGTCATTGGTTCGTGAGCAAATTCAATGTCCTCTTGCTCTGTATGTCTGGTGTTCTGCCCATGTTCTCAATTTGGTACTTTCAAAATCCTGTGAACGTATTCTTGAAACTAAACGTTTTTTTAATGTAATTAAGACGTTAGGCAATTTTTTTCACAGCAGTACCAAAAGACAAGACCATTACAATAAAATGGCAGACTTAAAAAAATTGCCTCGCGTTGCCGACACACGTTGGACATATAATTCACGTACCGTAAACGTCATATACAATTCTTGTCCACATCTGATTAACATGTTGGAGGATATGGCAGAAAACGAAAACACCTGGGACGGCGACACATTGTGTCAAGTATCATCATTCTTGCACAATTTAAAAGAGTTTGAATTTGAGTTTTTACTCCGTATATTTAACGAAATTTTCGCAGAAACGGATATACTTTACAACATCATTCAAAAAAAGACGTCCGATGTGGGTTATTGCGTAAAAAAAATAAACGAATTCGAAGCATTCCTGCAATCATTTCGATCGAAATTCGATTCAATTTTCGAAGACGTTAAAAAAATAACCGGGCCACCAAAGCGAAAACGCAACGTTGCAGATGCAAAAACGAATTTTAAAAGAATTTTTGTCGAAATCGTAGACAATATATATAACGAGTGCCATGACCGTTACCGCAACATGAAAAATTTGAAATTTTTTCAGTTACTATCCTGCGAAAATTTCACAAAATATAACGAGAACTTTCCCACCGGTATAGTTAATGATTTTGTCAACGAATACAAAGCATTCAGTTTCAACGTAGACCGCCTGATAAATGAGCTTAAATGTATATATAAAACCGACGATTTTAACGATATGAGCACCTACAATATAATACAACATTTTGACGAATACGGATTAAATGCAGTTTTTCCTGAAGTCCTTCGACTGGCCAAATTAATTGTCACTGTTCCCGCAAGCAGCGCTTCCACAGAAAGGTCGTTCTCAGCGCTCAAACGCATTCACACATACTTGAGAAACACGCAGGGTCAGCAGCGACTGACCGACCTGTCGAAAATTTCAATCGAGAAATCGCTGTTAGCGGAAATTAAACGGCTTCCCAACTTTTACGACTCCATTTTGCAAATATATTTACAGAAAGACAGGCCAGTAGATTTAATATACAAATAATTAATTAACTTCCCATACTTCACAGCTCCCTCTAGTATTTTGGTCATTATTTTATAAAAAAATCTCTAATTAAACTTCCGACGCGTACACACACACACTACTGAATAACTTTAATTTAATAACAAAAAATCATGAAACCACCAAAGAAAAATGCCGAAAGGCCACTTTGATTATCCGTAAATTGATATGTCCATAAAATCAATCAGTCTTCGGATATTTGACGTGGTTAATTATTAGGTACGTCATTATTAACCGACTTGACAACAAAATGAAAACCATCACGCAATTCTTTTGGTAAGTT
Source organism: Cydia splendana (assembly GCF_910591565.1). Classification (NCBI taxonomy): domain Eukaryota; kingdom Metazoa; phylum Arthropoda; class Insecta; order Lepidoptera; family Tortricidae; genus Cydia; species Cydia splendana. The sequence goes on along the minus strand of NC_085980.1, from coordinate 5,426,774 downwards.
AGTAGCTCCCATTTTTTTTGCCTACCCAGTCTCAAATCTCTGTGCACGCTACTGGCCATGCAACAAAGGGAAGCGTAGGATTATATACTAAAGGCCACTTGCACCATCCCGCTAACCCGGTGTTAAGCGGTTAAACTGTTAACCCAACGTCAAATTGTACCGGTAACCATGGAAACTCCAGGTTTTAGCGGTTAACCCCGGGTTAGGGGATGGTGCAAGTGGCGCTTAGACGACTAACTACTACTCTGCTACTACTCTGTTTTTTTAAAGGAATAAAGGGCAAGGATAGGATTATATACATAGCCTAAAGCAGGGCATGCAGACGCGGGAAACACAACCACCTTGACTGAGGCGCATCCGATGCCAGTTAGTTGTTCAGGGATATGCCGTGATTCGCCCGTCATCACGTCTATTGCTGTCTGTCGGAGCGCGTCCTTGAATGTTGATAGGTAGTATCTGAAACAAAGGGTTGATATTCAAGAGAAGTATAATTAATTTGTTTGATAATTTTGTAAATTATTTGAGCATTATAAGGTAATACCATAAAAAAGAAATCACTCTGAAGTAAATTTATTACGGTAGGTAATAAAACCGCTCAGCCTGTTACATAATACAATTGAAGTTTTAGCATATTAAGTCATAATTATGTCAATATGAATGTTATTGCAATCCGATTGATAATGGAATTATTTAGATTTATAATTAGAATTGTGATTGTTTAACATATTAATATTGAAAAAGCCAATTAAATAAATTAATAGTTTATCGACTCAACACGAGCTTAATGATTATTTGATAAAGCTGGTGTTTTAGAATAGAAATATTCACAAATAGAAACACAATTGCGAGAAGGGAGGTCAAAAACAATTGTTAATAAGCGAAAACAAACACTAGCTAGCCATAACCAAATTTAAATTGACAGCTTAGTTTCAGAACTGCAATCCTTTCAAAGTTACCGACGTAGTGCATAATTGTTTTCCATCGTATTTTCTCGGAAACGTTCGTATTTGTCATGCTACTTCAGTCAACGTCAGCACTTTTTGTACCGAGACTGAAGTAGCAAAACACCTTCGTACGTTTCCGTGAAAATACGTTGGAAAATAATTATGCACTACATCTGTAATTATGTACTTGTTAAGGTATCAGTCATTTAATCTTATTGTAATTTAACACCAAAAAAGTACTTACAGATTAACCCATTAGCGCCCATTGCACCCACTTGGGTACACCTGGGCTACGTCGTTTGATTTGTTTTTCTACTGTACTTTACAGCATTAGAAAAATGGTTGATTCCCAAATGTGGGTGTAGGCGCTAATGGGTTCAAATTTCAATAGACAGATAAATTTAATTGTGCGCATAGTGCATTGTAGTATATTTTTGAAAACTGGACACTGGAAATGTTCATCGAAAAACGGCAATTCAGAAACCAAGCTAAACTGACCTCCCTAATCCATACGCAATCTCCACAGACAAGAGCTCCTGCGCCAATAGCTGCCCGAAATAACTCGGGACCAATTCTAACTTCGGTCGATTCGTGTCCATTTCAACGACCATAAGGCTGGCCGTTTTAAAATCGCGCCACACGCTGTCGTGCTCGTCTATGGTCGCGTAGTTTATGGGCTGCCCTAGAGCGATGTCTATGGCGCATTGAGTCATCGCGTCGCTAAAATGGCGGATCACGAATCTGCCAGGAGAAAAGGCCCGTCATGCCGTTCTTTTTTGCAAAATAATGTGTATGCAGAGACTATTATGTCAATGCCAACCGGGTACATAATAGTTTGAATATTCATAAGAATATTTGCTACGAATAATAATTACCTGCTGGCAGAATTCATTCCATCTTTCATCATGCCCGTAAATTTTCTTTCGCCCGTTCGCGTGTAATCTCCCTGTATAATAAAAAAATATTAATAGGTGGCATCTAATAAAAAAAAAAACTGTAATACTTCAGGAAATATATACTTAATTGATGGTGACTTTTTGGTTGCTTTAAGACACTCGGTACATAATGGCTCAGGGCTCAGAGTAGAAAAAAAAACGTAAAAATTACCGAACACAGTAAATGAATTTAGTCTAGTAATGCTGAATTAACTACAAATTAAGATTATTGAAGACGTGTTAAACGACCATAAATATGTGTTCATAATGTTCATATACTAGTGAGAATCTTAGCCGTTTACTCTAAAATTTTCCACACCATGCCGTTGTAAAAGAATATTGAGACACCACCAAAATCCGCGCGGTTTATTAAGATGATTAAAGATGTGTTAAACGACCATAAGTATGTGTTCAGATACTAGTGAGAAATTGAGAATTTCGACGCATAAGCAAAGGCATCTCAACACAACGTCAACTAAGGTAACCGAATAAATAATAGTACTACCGTACAGAAAGGAAACTTCCTACAAAACCGAAGTTTGACAGGTTCAGGGTCAAATCATACTGTCCCTTTGTAATATATGGCACTATAGCCCTTTCGGAAATTTAGGGTTGTCAAAATTCCAGTCATATCTGTGGTCGAGTACGCAAAGGGACGTCAAGTTCTGTCAACACTAATAATTGCTCGGAGCAATGCTGAGCCGAACGGAGCCCAGTTTGGCCGAAGGGAGGAGTTTCGCACCCCTGCTAAGTAGTAAAAATTGTAATTCACTGAAAACCTCACTGGATCTACAACTTGACTATGACTGTACCTTGAGCGCCTTAGTTCCAGCATACTGCCTAGACAGTATGTCTCCATTATCAGCCCACTGCGTGAGGAAAGCGTTGCGCAGCGCGGGCGGCAGGCCGCTGCCCGGCGCCCCCAGCCCGAGGCGGCACAGCTGGAGCTCCAACACGTACTTGGCTATGGCTGTCTGTGGATGAAACATAAATTAGTAAGGGCCGCTTGCACCATCCGACTAACCCGGGGTTAACCGGTTAAACCTGGAGTTACCATGGTTGCCAGTACAATTTGACACTGGGTTAGTGGGATGGTGCCAGTGGGCCTAAGGCTATTGAACGAATGCAAGTGCGAAGTCGTACGTTCAGATGGTTGCCTTGCTGGATTAAGTATACGGATTTTTTTTCCGCTAGTACAAAAAGCTGTCAGAGTGTAAATAGTATTTATACATATGTTTATATTATATATATATCGTCGTCTAGTACCCACAACACAAGCCTTATTGAGCTTACTGTGGAAAATTGTCCCATAATATTTATTTATATTGAATAATGACAGGGATTTTATCCAATACAGATAGAAGAGTGAGTTTTAGGAATTAAAAGCAAAACGAGGAATTTAAAAGTGAAATACTCATACTAATGAGCGAAATTTGCATCAGTGCAACAAGGGAATTTTAAACCGAATAATGAGCGTAAGCGAATTTAGTGAATGATAGTGTGTAGTGAGAAATTTCTAAGCGGAATCATAAACTCAACGATTGATTTTCAGTCTACAGTCAGCAGTAGAAGTTTCGAAGCGGGCAAGGTGTTCAAAATGATTTTGACGGGACTTTATTGTTAAGAGAATAAGAGCGTGTCAAGGTAATTTTGAACACCTCGCCCGCTTAGCAATTTCTGCTGCTGACTGTACAACTGTCATAGAGTTGAACCAACAGCATCTACAACGATTTTGATAGCACACGCAGTGCAAGTGTTATTTTAAACGTCAAACTTCTATGAAATTATGACGTATAAATGACACTAGCACTGCGTGTGTTATCAAAACCGTTGCAGACTTCTCTCGGTCTGACTCCAAATACCTGTACTACGTTCGTGCGGTCCAGGCAGTCAATACAGTTGACCCGAAATACACCAGTTTGACTGCAGATGAGCCCGCGGTCGTCGCGCCAGCAGAATCGCATCTCGTTGATGATTTCAACCAGCGCGTTAATGAGGATACTGACATTCTCGTAGTGCATACCACGGCTGAAAAGTCAATATAAAAAAATTGCAGAATTATATAATTACAGTAAAGTATTCTGTGAGCGCTGGTGGCCTGGCGGTAAGAGCGTGCGAATTTCAACCCGGAGGTCGCGAGTTCAAACCCCGGCTCGTACCAATGAGTTTTTCGGAACTTATGTACGATATATCATTTGATATTTACGAGTCGATTTTCGGTGAAGGAAAACATCGCGAGGAAACCGGACTAATCCCAATAAGGCCTAGTTTCCCCTCTGGGTTGGAAGGTCAGATGGCAGTTGCTTTCGTAAAATCTAGTGCCTACGTCAATTCTTGGGATTAGTTGTCAAGCGGTCCCCAGGCTCTTATGAGCCGTGGGAAAATGCCGGGATAACGCGAGGAAAAAGAAGAGTATTCTGTACGGAGGAGAACTGCTTCAGATTCGCGCTAAAGTAATTTCGCTGTGTTCATAATCTTATCTCCTAAAATGTTTCTTAGGGAGTCTCCCGACATATTTTTTATACCTTCATAAGTTGCTTATTAAGTTGAATTCTATTGGCGTTATTCATAAACGTGTTACTGGCCTGAATTAGCTATGAATTTTAGTCTGTATCTGTCATTTTGACTTATGTATTTGTAAGAAAGGGATAAAATATAATTTAACTATATCAGGCCCGTAAAGTTTTTTTCACCTCAGCAGCTCGAACAAGGGTACTTTGCTTCTTAAAAACAGTGAGCAAAATGCGATTTTGATCACTAAGTAAGACAAAATGACATTCAAGTGACCTTTATAGTGAAATGTCATTTCAACATGCGGGGTCTAATACAAGTTCGAAATAAATTTAAAAGTGGAAAAATTACTGTCTTTAGTGAGACTTGAACTCACGACCCCTGGATTTTTGAGTTCAAGTCAGTAATTTTTCCACTTTTAAATTTATTCTAAGCTTAATAGCATCGTTCGCAGACGTTTCTGTTTGTTAAAAAAATTAAAGTTCGAAATACTTCGATTCTATTATCTTTGTCCTTTTCACACTGTTAGCAAAAAGAAACAGACAAAAAAGTTAAAACGACATTCAACGGTATATTGAGGGTTTATAATAGAACCCCGAAAACTTCAGACCGCGTCGTTCGAAACCACGTATTAATTGATAAAAACTTTACTGTACAATTAAAATAATGAACTCAAAAAATACACAGATTATCACGCTAAATTTATTATTTTACTTTTAAGAATTTCTACCATAGTTGACAAATACTACGTATCCGCAATTCGGACCGCATCTTAAAACGTATTTAAAAAAAAAAGTTTTCGATTGAAATATCAGTTGATGTTCGTTATTTCCATATTATTTTACTGAAATTTATTATTACGTTTTGTGTTTGTGTTCGCTTGCGGTAATTAAACTTAATTGTTTGTATAAATTAAGAAAACATGAGTGCAAGTATTAAAGTGATGAAGAAGGATTACATTTTTCAAGTTGTCTAATAGGTATGTTCGCACTGCTCAGGTGAAAATTTTTGTGTACTACACGAGATCAAAGTTATTTACATCTCGTGCGCTTTTGAGTCCCTTACTACGCTCAAGAATCTTTCGCTTGCAAGGGACTCAAGCAAGAAATATCAAACTTTGATCTCTTGTTGTACAAATAACTAATGAATAAGGGGGTATATGTTGCGTGTCCTAATTAGGCAGGTACTTACCAAGCCTCATGGAAGTCAAAAGTAGCATATATAAGGTCCGGGCTGTTATACTTTAAAACGTGTTCTCCATAGGCCTCAAAAATAACCCGCTCGCGGCCTTGTTGTTCGACTAGGTTAACTATGCAGACTTGCTTGTATAGCTTCAGTTCTTCGTTGAAGTGCTTTTTAAAGGCTTCTTGTGTTTCTTCTTCGCCTGAAATGAATGTTAAAAAAATATCAATCAATTACATACATACATGTTTTGCAATGATTTTGTATAAAAACACTTTCACTATTGAGCGAATATTCAGCATTTTACGAGGCTTCTTCGTTATATTGCTAACAGTAAACTATGTACAGTCGCCATCATATATATCGGTGCGGCCAAGGTGCTCACAAATATCTGAACACGCCTCTATTGTCAAGGCGTTAGAGTGCGCGTTCAGATATTTTTGAGCACCTCGGCCGTTCCGATATATCTCATGGCGACTGCAGAAACAAAATATTAAAGCACTATAAATGGTATTTTCATACATACCCTTGTCTAGACGAGGTGGGGGTCTGAATTTGTACTCTGGCTGACTCCAGAAAATAGGGACCGAACCTCGAACCTGTAAACAAGTCATATGACATATATACATATCTTCATTACATAACTAGTAGTTATAACTTAACCCGTAACCGGAACCGGAAGTAGCTGGTAGTTTTAATCAAAACAGTTAGTCTTAAATGTAAAAGAAAATTTGAATTTCGCGCCTTTTTCTACTTACAAACTTGATTGACCGGCTATACATGGTTAATACAAATTTATATCTGAAAAATGTAGTGACGTAATATAAAATAAGGAAAGTAATGTACCCACCAGGGCGTATCGGTTTGAGTTTAATTTTAGTGTACAAACAGCAACACTCCTCACTGTACATGGGTGGACCTTATCATAAAAGGCATAAGGTCCACCGATGTACAGTCAACAGTGCGGGCGATGGTACTATTACGCAACCGTATGGTTAGACAATTTTCCTTTCACTCGGTCGTTCACTTTTATCTCTTACTGTACGTTTTGCTGACATCAGTCCAAAATCTCAGAATTACTGTATTAAAGTACCTAAGTAACTTTCGTTTGAGCGAATTAACGCCAAAAAGATTTACAGCTGCGCAAAATGAAACTCAAAACATGTTAAGTAAGTATTAACATATGTATTAAACAAAATTCGTATTTTCATCACACTCGCTCAGTAAATGTGGAATTGCACGCAAGTTTAGCGGGAGTTATAGAAAAAGCGTTCTCCCTAGGGAGTTATGAAGTTTCTAGTGCCATAATTAACAGTTTTTTGTCTTTATACTTAATTTGTGTATCGCAAGTGTGATGAAAAACATTGTGTGTAACTCGGGGCGTAATAATATTGCAAACGAGAGTAAGTTAAATCGCGACGGCTTGCCGGAGCGATTTAACATACTCTCGTTTGCAATATTCAACTTACGCCCCATGTTGCACAATGTACTATTGTTTGCAAAGCCGCTTGAAGTAGACAATTAACATTTCCTCATTTAGCCTAATTTCAGTAATCTCACTAATGTCATGTAAGTAATTTAGTTACAATAATTGGGTACTTTCCTCTACTTAAAATAAATTATTTCACCCCGTGCACGCTGATTTGACTAGTAGGAAAGTAGCCAATAGGGAATATCACGCGATAAATCTCTGCGTAGAGAGCGCTACCAGCACAAACAGAGGACCTACTGCGAAACACGAAAATCGAAATTTCGTTATCTGCCTCTCTATCACTATTGCATATTCGAGCGATAGAGGCAAATTCCATTTGGGGTAGAAAGCTTCTAAGTCGTCTCGCCAACTCCTTTTCGGTCTGCCTGCCCCGGCCTGCGCTGTCTAGTGTGTTACGTGGGTCCCAGTAACCAAAAAGAATAGATAGTATAGAGGGGTCCTGTCATTGTAAATTTTGTAGTCACTGTAAATTTACTGCCATCTATCGACACACGACTAAAACTCAAAATGAAAACGTATAAAGTTATCGAAAAATGTATATATATGGATAAATGATTTTATTATTTTTATATCATTTTGATCCATGTTCATTCACTGATATCTATGTGTTAAAATTGTTAAATATGAAACGGTGTCGTCACGCCATCTAGCCGAGGATAGGCTAAAGGTGTGTGCGCCATCTATTCGAGAATGGCTTTTACTTGAATTCCGAGGCACGTTTTTTCCTTAGACTTTATTCGTCTTATACGAAGTTACATATGTCTTTGCAGTAACCAAAAGCTTTGTAATAATCCGACGGAGTATAATGAACGCACCTGCACAAAAGAAGCCCTATGGATGCTGTCAGAGCACATGATGGAGACGATCTGCTCAGTCTCCACGTAGTTGGCGACATGGCCTTCGGGTTCGATTCCGCGTCGATTGTACCTGCAATCCAACATTTTTCCTATCGGTTAGGTAAGGAAGAAATTAAGCGGTCAATTAGGCGCTGTGGTTTTCTTGAGGGATAACAGAAAGAGTTCTTCAAAACCGGCCAAGCGGCAACAGAAATACATCTGTGAAAATTTCAACTGTCTAGCTATCACGATTCATGAGATACAGCCTGGTGACAGACAGACGGACGGACAGTGGAGTCTTAGTGATACGGTCCCGTTTTTACCCTTTGGGTACGGAACCCTAAAAAGAAATGTATAGATTTTTAATGGCGCAAGTGATTTCTAACGTTTGCAGGTGTCCGTAGGCTCGACCGCTATTTAGGATAAGAGGACGAATCCTTGGATGTTAGGTGACTCCATGTCGAGAGCTCCTCTCTTCCCTTCTATATAGTACACAAATGAGACAGAGTTTAACAGACTCACATAGTCCCAGCTTGGTATCTCGAGCGCCGCGTTATAACACCCAGCCAGCGTAAAGGTTTCATCGCAAGAACCGCCGCTGGATAGAGACTCCGTGTTGAGGGGGTTCGCGTCCGCTGGTTCGACCGCTATTTGGGATAAGTGATAAATGGACGAACCCTTGGATGATAGGGTGACTCCATGTTGAGAGCTCCCCTCTTCTCCTCTCTCTATTGTCTACAAAAGAGACAGAGTGTAACAGACTTACCTAGTCCCAGCCTGGTATCTCGAACGCCGCGATATAACGCCCAGCGTAAAGGTTTCATCGCAAGACCCCCCGCTCGATAACGACTCCGTGTTGAGGGGGTTCGCGTCCGCTGGCTCTACCGCTATTTGGGATAAGTGGACGAATCCTTGGATGATGGGTAGGACCCATTCGTCGCAGTGAGGGCTCTGAAACAAGGAATTTAATTATAGATTAGAATACAATGAGTGCGCACCGTAAAACGAAATTAAGCACTAGTTTTCTCATTAATATCGCCACGAAATATGGCAAAAAATGTACTGAATTAATAGTCGCCTAGGGACGATTTGCGCATAACCGAACCCAAGGACATAAACATAAATTCATATATTTTCTAAAAGGAAGAGTTAAAAGATGACTGTTTTTTTTTAGTTTCAGGCATATTTATTAGGTAAACAAAAATAATAATTAATTCATAACAAGTAATATTACGCGGTAATTTAATGAAATACAAATACATGTTCACTAACGTCCCTCTTTTTCTAGTTCTGGGTACGAGTATCACAGGAATGCGTCGTCTCTTCTCCCTAGATGGTAGAATTACGTTCTCTGCTTAGGAAAACATATACAGGCTGAATAAATACAAAAAAAATCTGCTGTCTTTTAAATTTCGGCGAACCATTATCGGCCGAATTCGTACTTTAAGATTACGTCATTTATTACGGCTAGATACGATATGGATCAGATATTTCAGTGTCAAGAGTGACTTTTCTTCAAAAAACGTCACTTTTGACACTGACATATCTAATCCATAACGCATCTAGCCGTAATATTTGACGTATCTTAAAGTGCGAATCCGGCAGTAGGTATGTCAAGTTTTCTATGGAACAGAAGATTTTTTTCTCGCGTTTTCAGGTTTATAGCTATAGCCCTATCTCCCCATAATAAAAGTTGTTCAGTATGACCTATATATTGTACCCCTCTAACTCCTCTAAGTATGGTCAGACATATCACATAACAAAATCACTCTGTACGAATGACGCATGAAGGTAGGTATAACATCAGTTTAAAGTTCCATTTAAAACGGAGCGTGATCGCTCTACGGATTTCTCCTCCGCCCTTGACACACTCCAGTTTCCGGTCACGGGTCAAGTGTAAAAATGTTCATATGAGTTTCAATCTTAACTCAAAGATGGAAGGTCTAAAATGCGTACATACACGGGGCATATGAGTTCGACTTTGAAATAGTTATTTACGATACAAGTGCGGGAAAGAGGAAATTCGAAACGAGTGGTGATAAATTAAAACACGACCGAAGGGAGTGTTTTAAATCGACACGAGTTGCGAATTACCTATTCGCACGTGTATCGTACAACGTTTTACAGTACATATGGCCCTTTAAACTTTTGACATCGCACGAAAAGTGCTATTTTACGCAGTAGTTTTTATTTTGATAGAATTCGAATCTTATCCCCTAGACGTAAAACGCAAGTTTTAAAACGTGTCAATGTATGAGCATATGACGTGACTATGTACCTATAACTGGTCTGCCAATAGTCTTAAATCATAGTATAATGGTTTGTGCGCTAATTCTGACACTGCTCACTAAGATGGGTATCACACATAGTCTAATAAAACATGGTCTTCCATTCCCAGAGTGACACGGGGCTACGTCACAACAACATGGCCGCTATATATAGCGCTATCGCATATTATCATATAGCGCTGTCGCATGATGACGTAAGCCCGTGTCAGTTAGGTGACCTAGAAAAGACGGGAATGGAGTACCAGGCGGAGTATATTATTATACCATGGGTATCACACTCAAAGAATATAATACTCACTAGGAGAAGAACGGTAACTCCATACAAAAAAATGTCCCCAACCGTTTATACGTTTATACTAGTGGCGCCGTCTTTGTGTACCAATGGAACTAAAGTTGACAACCGGTTTAGCCTGGCGGGTATTGGTAGGTATAGGTAGTAATTCTGTTGATAAACATATTTGTTATCTTCATATCACGAAATATATGAAAGATGCAAATATTACCCCTTGTTTGTGGTATTATCAATTGATTTAAATAAAAGGCATATTTATGTTTATAACATTGTATTATTTTATTTATTCAAAAAATGTTTTACATATAGAAATATACACTGAAAATTAAACCGTGACAACTTAATAAAAAAATAGACGTTAATAGAGCGCATTCACAAAGTTTTCAGTATAATAATATATACTGAAAACTTTAGGCATGCCTACCTATTACACTTTACACACACAGATACACTACACTTTACACACGGCATGTACACAGATTTCCAACTTGTATTCATACATTTCTTCACGGTTAATTAATACGCTTTCCAAATGCGTTATGACGCGGTTCCTTCTGAACCCACTAAAGCTATGAATTTCACTCAAATATGTATCTTCAACAGCCGTTGCTCCGCATTTAGCACATTTTCTATGTGCATTGCTGTAAACCATGTAGGTACAGACTTACAGAGTCTTAAGAGGTAGTACCGCTACGTTGTACTTATTATTTAAAGATTTAATAAATAAAATTTTCGTTATGAACTTTAACCACAGCAGTTGGACAGAGTCATTGACAATAGTACATTATTGTCGAGGCTCGGAAGTAGCTACTTGCAGGCTGAGGATTCGTTTTAAACGGACGACCTTGGGAGTCCGTTTAATTGAATCCGAAGCCAGCAAGTAGCCTTCCAGCCGAGTCATATATAGTGCTTTTCTCAAAAATGGTGCAAGAAATATAAATATCATAGAAATATTTTACAAAAGCAACTTTCTTACGTATATATTTTCACAGAAAAAAGTAGAAACAATTGAAAAAATTAGCTTTGCCGCCTTTTTATTTTTTTAATAAAAAAATAAAAGTGTATTTTTCTGCCGAAAATACGCCAACCTATTTGAGACAGCTAAATAGTCGCGGTACTAATCATCTGTTTGGCTGTTTAATGGGCCTGTGCCTTCATTTGATATGGCCATTTCAACTTTTAAAAAGTTTGGAACTCGACAAATAATGGAATTTGTATGAAACATTGCAGTCCCAAAATCGAGACTGCAATGTTTTTAACTTTTTAATTTTTGACTGACCATAAACTACGCGCTTCGCAACCTATTTTTTAAACGGCAAAGTCGACTTTGCCGTCCATTTTTGAGAAAATATATTTTATTATTATGGTGGGTAGACGTACCTACCCTCCATATATTTTATGAACATTGATAAAGACAGTTGGAAGCAAATATTCATTATAAAACTTAATCGCGTGTAGTTAAGTTTTATGTGTTTTAAGTCCCGTTTTATGATTAATAATGTAAAAAAAATCGTGAAAATTTAAATTTCAGTTGGGAGCAATGTTGCTGTACAAAAATGTTTTTATTTTGATTACTGGCAAGTTTTTCTAGGAGGCCAAAGCACACATAGAAGCTTCAGGCGCATACATGCGCAATTATTTGGGGACATAACTTTCTTAGGAAGTGAACAGGGCCCAGTTTTATAAAGTTACAAGTTACAAGTGTACAGGCGTTTACTGGCAACACTTGCTCCGTTTTTTACAATTTGCGTTTTATAAAAGTACTGTGTTACAATTTTACAGGTTACAGGTACAAGTGCCTGTAGCTCAACCATAGACGAAAATATGGGAGTTTAATAGTTTTAAACTCATAATCGAACAAGCGTTTTATAAAAATATTGTAAATTACAAGTGTAGATTGGTACACTTGTAACAAAAACTGACATACGTCTTGAGTCCTGTAATTCTTAAGTTTTAATTAAAATTATTCGTTTTCTGAGCGATTTTAAACTTTACTCTTTATTGTTAGGCACCAACGCGAACGATTTTGCCAGGGCATGCATACTTTTCCATGCACTGACCTTATCAGTTTTTGTTAATGTATCTGAAGTATATTATAGTAAATAGGAAATAAAGTGGCAATATGTTTGATATTGATTTTATTGATGATATCGTTTTATTTTATCTACTAGGAAACGGAAAGGGATTGGTGCCGATATTTGTCGTTGATTTATTAGCATTCGTCTCTTTATTTAAGTATAGTGCATTCACAATTCACATTATGGTAAAGTGTACTATTCATCATTTTCGATACACAGCGTACTTATCTTTGAGCCGCTATCGAAACGATACATTTTATAATGTAATGTGAAACAGTATTTATTTACTTATTAGGTAAATATTTCATGAAATCTAACTTAATCTGAATCTGAAAACGGCCCGAAAAGTATATCCTTGGCATCGAACACCGCTCTCAACCACTCGATTTTTCCTTCTTTTCTGGGCATTTTTCCAATAATTAATATTTTACAACAAACAATAACACAGCATTTAGTAGAGCGTGAGTAGAGCACAGAGTATCTATGACAGACATTTTTTTTTAAATAGTGATGTCCTTCACACCTGTAGATTTCACATGTAATCGAGATTGACCGTGGTTCTTTATAACTGTAATTATCTATGTGTATTTATAAAACACCTGTAGCCACAGTGTCTGTGCTGCCTGCTGGTTACTGCCTGTGTTCACAGTGCATTACAGGTGCCTGTAGCCTGTACTCTTGTAACCTGTAACTTGTAACTTTATAAAACTGGGCCCAGGCCTTGATCACACTTAAGCTGATCCGCACGCTACTCCAGTGTGAGCGAGACAGCGACATACATGCACGTATATAGCGGTGTCCCGTTCGCACGCCAAGCGGCGTGCGATATGAAACCAGCCTAAGCGGTCTAGGGCCCATTTCTCGAACGATATTAATATTAGTCTAATATTATTACTATGTTGTCATGGCAACCCATACGATTTGACAGTTCGTGGACTAATAATATTAGACTAATGTTGTTCGAGAAATGGGGCCCTGGAAGAGATCACTCTTTTAATATAAGGCTGTTTCGTTCGGTTAGTCTCTAATTTTAAACTCGGGTCCTTTTGTTTCAATTGTTTTCTTTCATGCAAGTTTAATAAAAAGTATTGTATGAATAAAGCCTGTACACTGTACAGCTTATCACTGATTAGGTGAAAATCATTGTTTATTTTCGTTGGGGTGTGTCATATTTCATAATAAGTTGGCTACAATACTACCTATTAATAAGATAATTTATTTATAACATATTTGCTGTTAGACTTTTTTTTAAATATGTTTGGGGTACCGGAACTAGAATTTAAGTGTATCATAGTATTGAGATTCAGCGAGGAAATGCTGCCAGTATCTTTGGCACTATGCCCCAGAGGCCCTTTAGACATAGACTTTTAGTTTTTTAAGTATTCGTTTTAGTTTTGTAGGTAGTTTTAATTGTAAGTTTATACTTATGTTGTAGGTAGATCATTGGTTAAATTACATTACAAACTAAAAAAAAACTAATTTAGACTTACATTGGCTTTTTAAATAAAATCATAAATTACAATTAATGCAAAATGAAAGTAAATCATTATACAAACGATAAAGAGGATATTGTTAGTTATATTACATACCTACATATATTTGATGTAGGTATGTAATTGCATAGCACCAAAGGAAAATTAAATGTGGTTAACACTGGATATTTTAATGTTTATTTTCCCAACAGACAATAAATACTAGAATTAATGATAGTTGTAATTGTTAAATACCAATAGGCTGCAACTATTTACCTTCTTGTAAATTACTACTTTGTGGTTAATATTCCTCAATTTATTTAAATTGAAATTATTAGCTTCTATACATGCATGTATGTTAATCTGAATAGCCGGGTCCACACAGAGCGAGCATACGCGCGAAGCAATTTCCTCGCGCACAAAACGGCCAGTGTAGACGTGCCTCGGCCGAGGCGGCGCGCGCGAGGCACGTCTACACTGTGTGTACCCGGCTAATGGCGAAATTAAAAACAAAGATTAGTAATTGATTGTAGAAGAAATGTTAAAGTCTAAGAAACAAAATGAATACCCCTGATTTAACAGCTGAAGGTTATGGCCCGGGACGGCGCCCATTTTTTTTTTGGTATTTGAATTGACAAATATCAACTTTTACCAACCAGAGTGACAATGATATACATAGCCATCACATGCTTTTAAAAAGCACCTAAGAATAAGACCCCCTGTTGTTACCTCTATTGTCTTTGTTTATGTTACTGTACATTTATTGTAAACTACGAGTATGTGAGGTGTGCAATAAAGAGTATTGTATTGTATTATTTTAGACTTTTTACATATCTTAGATCAGCGGTCGGCAACCTTTTAGCAGCCAAGGGCCACATAGTAATTAATGAAGTTAACGCGGGCCGCACTTTGTTAATATGTGTGACTTTATCAGACATTGTCTTTTGACAATATTACATACAATATAGCCAGGGGGGTTCCTGGTCCGCAAGTGAGAGGTTTGTCTGTTGCCGACCGCTGTCTTAGATAATCAATGAATTATTGTTAAAACAATTACTTTCCCTTACCTCTAAAGCAATGATATCTTTCAGCATATGTTTATTCCAGAAGAACCGATCATCCACATGTTTCCACCATCTCGTAATATCCGACACAGCTTTCGTCACCCCCTCCTCTGTTTCCAACACTTTCTCAATCTCATACTGCCGTTGAAGGGAGTTTGTCAAGTCCAGCGTCCGAGAGTAGTAGAAACTGTCAGTGTCATCAAATATTTTGTACAGCTCGTCAGTCAGGCGTTTTTCGAAACGTTCAGAGACTTTGGGGTCATATTGCTTCTTTACGGTGTGTTTGACCTGTATTAAAAAATATTATAACAGAATTTGACATGCATTGCAGTAAAAAAATATAATTTTTTGAGCATATGAGAGTTTTACTAAAGTATAAAATATTTTATAATTAAGGACAAAATGTTTTTTTTTTTTACATAAAATGTAAAATACATATAATGTAGTTTTTTTTTCCGCTAAAAATGCTTATCTTATCTTACAATGGGTATTTTTGTGTGAAAAGACAGCACATTAATTTACTATTAGTTGAACAATGCTTACTTCATTGAAAGCATTGCTTTACCTAGTGTGGCATCTTCAAAAGAGGTGGATACAGATTTCTAGTACCTATTTATTTTTAATATGGTGTGTATAATTTCATTGTTTTTCACAACCAATTTAAGATATTAAAATATATTGTTTTGGTTTCTGATGACTATGTTTTAAATAAATAGAACATAACATATAGTTTCAATGGTAATAAATCACGTCTTACTTGTGTAGCCGCTTGTTGCGTTGTCGTCTTAATAGTATTACTAACACTTTTCACCGCCCCCACAGTTTTATTTAGAAAAGCTGAATTTTCAAACAGCCGGGCCCCCATTTTCTTACTAGCACTCTTCGATCCCCCAGACGAACCATGCTTCGTACACGGAGACAACTGAACATCGTGGTTTGCGGCCCCAGAATTAAGAAAAGCAATAGACTTAATTTTGTATATTGTGTGGTGGAAATATATTTGGCCAACAGGTACTGCCTCTTTGATAATTATTAGCCGGGGTTCGTAGACGTTGGTATGCTCTACCAAACCGATAATGCCTTCTGTTATGCCTAGGCACTCTATATCTTCGATATCCGACAGATCCCATGCTGAAAAGAAAAACCTGAATTTAGACACCTTCCAAAGGCACAAAACATCGTAAACATTCATTATACTAGTTTCTAAAATAATAATTCATGCAAATATTTCATTATTCATATTTAATTTAGTTACATAAACAGCAAAAAAAGGAAAATAAAGTAATTAGAACACGTACCTGATCTGACTGAAAATTTCGCAGTAAACCGATTCCACCATAAACTTGACTCGTTTCTAACAAATATATAATACGATTCTGATCTAAATAATTCCATTTTTGTTCAATTTAATTCACGTCTTCTTCGTTTCTATTGAAATTCATTGTGTTTATTATTGTTGCAATTTGTAAGCGATTGACGTTTCAGAAAACTGAAAAGGGGAGGGGGCAGCTGATAGTTACGTTGGTGCCATTGATGAAGTAGTTCGGATTCCTACCGGAAGTCGCGAGATACGTTCCGTTTCTTATATACTTATTTATAATAAAAACTATCTTGGTGAAGCAGATCTTGTCAGTAGAAAAAGGCGGCAAATTTGAAAAATATAGGCGCGAAGGGATATCATCTCATAGAAAATTTGAATTTCGCGCCTTTTTCTACTCACAAGATTTGCTTGACCATCTATAATTAATAAATTGATGCACAATAAATAATACATAATGCTCATTAATATAAAGAAGAAGATATTTACATCTCCTCGTTATTCTTGACGAGAAAAAACTAGAAATATGCTTCAATCATAATTTGTTTTATTTTATTTCTAAGATTTCTTTAAAAATGTTATGGGAAATTTAATTTCATTAACTGTAAATGAACCTAAATAAAACTTTTTATAAGCTTCTATTTCGATCTTCTATATTTTATTATTTACGGCACATATCATGCGTGAATCGGAACTAATCTATCGACGCCGGCTTTATCCCGCCATTTTGGCATTGTAGTTTCCGGTTGACAAATTATGCAGGATTTTGTGATATTTTAGCGTGGATTCAGTGGTTCTCGTGTTTTTTACACCAAAATGGATTGGCAATTAACTTGTCGAGTATGTCTGGAAACTGGCGATATGGTATCTTTATTCGATTGGGATGAAAATAACGAACAACTCGGTGACAAGTACACTTACTGCTGTGGCGTGGAGGTATGTAAAAATTACCACACAAAATGGTTGCGATGGCCACCCCATATATTTTTTCAAGCAATAATGTTGCTATTATTGTTTTATTTGTAGATTCAATGATTTCGCTGACATCCCTAAATTGTAAACCTTCAAAAATTAGGTATTTTGCAACAGAATGATGATTGTTTTAATGTTTGCAGGTGACGAAAAATGATTCTTTGCCCACGCTTATCTGCCTGAACTGCGTGGACCGTTTAACATTCGCGTTTCAGTTCAAACAACAGTGTTTGTCGTCTAACGACACTTTGAAAGAATGTCTCGAGGAGTTTATGAAAAGCTCTGCCGCTGTGACGGCTTCTTCGTCCAAAAAAAGTTAGTATTTGCACAGTATTCCTCGGTATTTTCAATTTAAGACCAGCCCTCACGGGCCATGGCCACTTCAAGATATATCTCCATCACCAAATATAAGTACTTACAACTCTTGAAAATTCTATAAAATCTTCCATTAAAAGAAAACTGCCACATCCATCACTGTATGCTATGACTTACTTGACTTAAGATCCTATGTCCCCTAGATGGGGCAGAGGGCGTCCACAGTGACTCTCCATGTAGATCGATCTTGAGCTTCTCGCTTCATTTCACTCCAAGACTTCCCGAACTTCTTCGCCTCGTCTAACACCGTACGCCGCCAGGTTTGTTTGGGACGGCCACGCTTTCTCTTTCCTTGGGGGTTCCAATCTAAGGCCTGTTTAGGTATATGGCCGGGCCCCCTCCGGAGTGTGTGTCCAATCCAGTTCCACTTACGGCGCTTGATCTGCTGGTCGATTTCGTGGCAACATTCTCGGAGGTTCTCATTCGAGATGGTCTCGGGCCAGTAAATACCGAGAATTAATATGCTATGCTAACATGTTAACAGTGGCGGATTTGCAGTGTTGGCCGCCCTAGGCCTCAGGGCCCTGTAGTAACTACTAGCCGCCCCTTTCTCAGCACCCATCTATAGATTTGCCCTAAGGCCCGGGCCTACTGGGCCTTAGGGCAAATCCGCCACTGCATGTTAACATAACTATTGAAGTTGCTATTCATCTGGGAAAAGTATCCAGATGAAAATGGCCACCTTCTGTGTCGGGGTTACACGTAAAAACCATTTTACTGAAATAAAAGTAGTTTTGTAAATTGTCCAATTAAATAATGCTACATCAACCAAACATCTGGGGTTTTTGAACAAAATAAATTTTGTGTTGCAGCCCTATTCTCATCATATTGCTTACATGGAAGCTACTTTTGCTGACTGTCATCGTTAACTGTCGAGTTGTAGACCAATATTATAACATTTATAACCAACACACATTTTTCCAGCCATAACGGAAACGGAAACAATAAGCATAAAGCAAGAAAACGGCCTGCTGTTGCAATATGAGCTGCCCGTGGAACATGACCCTCAGATCCAGTGGACGCGAACACTGACCAAGACTCCTAACAATGCTGTGGTGACTAAGGCTCCGAAGGCCAGGGGCAGGGGACGGCCGAGGAAGTATCCTAACAAACAGGGACAGATTGGTAAGTTTTTTGACTTCAATTTAGGTTTAAATTTGGTCTCTTTCTAACAAATGTAATATTAAATGTGAAGGATATAGACCAATTCTAAAAACTAAACTTATTTTATAAAGTAAACTATTTATTTTCTCTACCTTTAAGTGGAAAGTGCAGGGAAACATGACTTTGAATGCTTGTGCCTATATCACGTCACCTCAAAAAGGCATAGGGCCTAACAAGCTTAAAAACTGGACAAGTGCGAGTCGGACTCGCCCACTGAGGGTTCCTTACTTTTTAGTATTTGTTGTTATAGCGGCAACAGAAATACATCATCTGTGAAAATTTCAACTGTCTAGCTATCCCGGTTCATGAGATACAGCCTGGTGAAAGACAAACAGACAGTAGAGTCTTAGTAATAGGGTCCCTTTGGGTACGAAACCCTAAAAACGAAATGCTCATAGCATTTTTGTTGCACTGTATGTAGTTAAAAAATTTCAGATGTATCACCATACCAACGCAAGAAGCTAAAGGAGCCTCAGAAAGAGCAGGAGTCCCTCACGTCACTGCTGGCTTCCGGCTCCCTGGACCTCAAGCAGGAGCCTGGGGAAGATGAGGAACCGTTTGACAGTGCTGGTTAGTTTTGTCATATAAGCTGTATTTTTATATCCCAAATATGTTTAATAGACGGTTCAATACAAAATGAGTCTACTCATGAATATCTAGCGACCTTTACCAAGGACGAGTTTTGGCCGAAGGGTGTCAAGTTTCGGCGGTTCCGCGGCCGGCTCCCAGACACTGCGGGTTGCGTAATGCATCACAACCATAATGACCCAGCGGCATAAGCCCATTATTTTAATAACAAAACTTCCGTGAGACACAGACATATTCAATATATTAAGAGCGTTTTTCGACTTAAAATATGTGAGTGACCCGTTCTTAATACATTTAATAAGCCCATTATTATTATGGTCATTAAACTCATTAATACTAAGGATGTTTAAAATGTAATAAACATAGGAAATAAATTTGTTCCTAGACTTTGCTGGAGGTGATGATCCTGATTTTGAACCTGATGAGGAAGCGGATTCTGACGGAGGCACGAAAAAAGCGGTATGTCAAAAAAACAGTAATACACATTGTCCATCAGGTTAATCGAGTATAGTTTGTAGATTTCTAACAGGCCCCGACGGCTAATCCTTTGTCTATTGTTAAGTAAAACCGCACGTGCTACTTACCTGCAAAAAAGGGTCTTAATTATTCTATTTGGCACCTGAGCGCGGCCTAGTCCAACGCACAAAAAACCAGTGTAGGTGCGCTCTCCGATAACACGCCTTAGTTACGCATCTCGATGACACATTTTAGACTGGTTCTGTAGCGTTCGACTCGCCGGCACTCAGTAACCGTAGTACTGTCCATATTTATCCATTAGTTCATTTTGAATCTTATTGCAATTTCCATATGAGTTGTAATTCAATTAAGTACCTGGGTAAAGTGAATGAACGATTTTTTATACCACAGAGCCAAAAGCAGGGGTTATAATAATATAACTTTGGATATGAGGTGTAAATTCTTGTATTTAGGTGTCCATGCCTTCGCTTGAACCACATTATGAGATAACACCCTTGTAACTCAGCCCTAATCAAGCGAATTCATCAACTAGTAGCGCCATCTATCGCGCTACCCAAGTACTAATGTCGCCCGGTTGCCAGCGCTCGGCTGCTTTCTCTACAGTACGCTTTTGTAACTCAGCCGAGCAACACGTTTACAAAGCAAGTTTAAAAAGATCAAGAAATTTAAATCGTAAAAATATTTTGAAAACCTACGACGTCGTGACATTCCGCTCGGTGCCCATGGCCCAGCGACGAGACGCAGTGACCTTCCTACAGGCACCGTCATAAAAAGTACACGGGTACTTACGCCTCATGGCCTCGTCCTGTGGGACAACAAGCGTCGTCCCGTGAGACGACATGGCGTCGTCCCATGAGACGACAAGCGTCGTCCCGTGAGACGACAAGGCGTCGTCCCGTGAGACGACAAGGCGTCGTCCCGTGAGACGACAAGGCGTCGTACCGTGAGACCGTGGTATCGTCCTGACACACGACATGGTATTGTCCTGACAGACGACATGGCAGCGTCTTGTAAGACGACGAGCATCGTCTCGTTAAAAGACCTTGTGACATTCCGCTCAGTGCCCGTGGCCCAGCGATGAGACTAAGTGAGCTCTTATAGCCATCATCATAAAAAGAATACCTACGGGTATAAATGGCACACAGCGTCGTCCCGTTGGACGACAAGCATCGTTGCGCGTCTCACTCAGTCCCGTGAGATGACATGACATCGTCCTGTGGGACATCAAGCGTCGTCCTGTAAAACAATAAGGCGTCATCCTGTGATACGACAGGCATCGCGATGAGTTACGTCATCATGTGAGAAGACATTGCGCCATTCTGTGGTATCGTCCCGTGAGAGGATATTGCGTCCCATAGGACTACATTGCATTGTTCCATAAGACTACATTTTGTCGTATCGTGAGACAATAATACGTCGTCCTATGAGATGATATCGCATCGTCCTCTGAAATGACATTGAAATGATGTTGTCTTGTTAAACAAAAACCGTTGTCTCATGGTCTACCATTAATACGGTAGCGGACGTCTTATTGGTCGCTTTATCGTTCGATGTCTGCACAGTCGGCCTCGCATTTAAGATCTGCATGGTCATGAACCAATGCACGACTTAGTGGGCGTTATCATCATTGTAGCCGACCAAATGGTGTGTCACCTTATTTTAGAACGACGAGCAGCAGAATTGCTATTAGCGGGTTTGGCGCGATATTGATAATGAAATGCAGTTACAGTAATTGTCTCAACCTGCCAGGAAAAAGGAAGGTTTCCGTCTTGGTCGTGTACAAATGTTGGTCTAGGTCGATAACAAACAGTTGCCGTGAGATACCAAACAAACCAAAAATATACATTCTGAGGATCCTAAACTGTATGACTAACTGGCCATGAAAAATAGCAGTTAAGAAACTGTGAAAAGGGAAAAGTACAAAGTGAAAAACCTTGTGTTATACTTTGCCCAACTAGATCCTATACCATAAAGAGAGAGGGGGAGGCAAGAAAATTGACGTTAGCCTTAAAGAAGGAAAGAAAACTAAAACTCCCTCTTCTGAATAGGAATACCAATACAAGTATAATGCCAATTCATTTACGGCTCTGTCATAGGCTAACAAGAGATATCTCTTTATTGCGGCTCTAAACCTGAAAAGAATAGAGTTTATGATACTCGTATATATTAGTGAAAAATCATCGCACTAAATCCCTCTTTTGAATGATGAATGACTAGTCAGGTTGATAGTGTCTTTGGGAATACTGAAGCATCTCCTGTATACTCTCTAAATATTGACCATTAGCTAAAAAATTGCGGCCTGTTACAAAGAGAAATCTTTTACTTACTTTAAATCGTCTACTATGTAGCTGTGAAACAGAGACCACTGAACTAAGAGAAACACGTAGAAAACAGCAAGTACCTTCCATCGCATTCCGTCCAATAGACCGAACTGACAAAGGCATTTATAATGTAATTAGTGCTCCATTCACATCAGTCAGGTAGAAACTTGTGAAATTAGGTTCAAATACTGTAAGTAACAAGCTCCACTTCGAAAGATTATCTAAGCAGCCGGTTGTGTTATCGACCTGCCGTTGGTATAACAATCATGCATCATAAAACGTTGACCATAAACGTTACATAGTTAAATTTCAAAGGAAATGAATGAACTCTTACTGGTAGTATAACTATCGGAAACAGGCGGTATATGTCTAAAAGGACCAACTAGTAAAATATTAATTTAGTATGGCAATCCGCATAGTTACCCATGATTGTTCAATAGGTGAAACATCGGTTTCTTTAGTGGTAAATGTTATGCCTATGTAGAAGATGAAGCGCTCCTTCAAGTTATGTAAATAAATAAAGAATTTATGAAAAGATTTTTCGGTAGTTAGAGTGGTGTTACTGATTCTGTTTCGAAAAATCGCGAATTGAATTAGAGGTGAAGCCGACTAAGGGAACTAAGCTGTCGTACCAACAGCCACGGTCCACGGCTTTAAATCTAAACGATGATTGTTTAATTTTTCCAAATAGACAAATTAAAATGAAGTCACTTCAGAAACTTTGAAACCATGTGGACTGCGGGGCAAGCCAACGTACAGAAAAACGTATAACGTACGTAAACGTACACACATGCGTAATATGTAGAAAATATTTGCAGGCAGTCACCGATAGCAGATACCGGATTCTGAAAGAACACGGATCAGAAATATCCTTCTTTCGATTTCCAGATGAGAGGTTCCCTTTGCAGATAAGGAAGTACTCGCGTGATTTTATAGAAGAATAACAACATACGGTGGTTCAGGCAAAATGCACGATCTAAGCGAAATATGACTACAAATATGTTCGCCGGTTAAATAGACCCTGCAATTTACTCTGAAAATCAACACTAGTTCTGCAGTCATTGCCAGATCTAAGTATTATAAGCTTAGCTGAAAGGTTGTAGTCCAGGGTTTACAGCATACTGTTGTAACAGGTCTCATAGAGCATGTAATTGGAAACGTCATCTTCAATGCAATCAATTCCAGGTGTAGTACCCTACAAAATCATCGTGTCTTGGTTATAGGGCAGATGCGCCGCTAATCGAATTACAGCATTAGTTGTGAAGACAACTACAATTCATATATTTATATATTCATGATAATATGCTTATATCATTAAATACAGTATATATGAGATGTCAGTAGACATATATCAACGTTACGTCAGGCGTAGCTCACTCCGCGATTTCGTCGCGTCGCTACAAGTACATGCGGCCCACACCAATTTTGGTGTCTAGCACTAGTAGTTGCCGCGCACCGCTATAGAATAAATAAATAAAATAAATAAATAAATATTATAGGACATTCTTACACAGATTGACCAAGTCCCCCAGTAAGCTCAAGAAGGCTTGTGTTGAGGGTACTCAGACAACGATATATATATAATATATAAATACTTAAATACATAGAAAACAACCATGACTCAGGAACAAATATCTGTGTCATCACACAAATAAATGCCCTTACTGGGATTCGAACCCAGGACCATCGGCTTCACAGGCAGGGTCACTACCCACTAGGCCAGACCGGTCGTCATAGTACATACTATTATTTATACTATGATTACGTCAAGGTAGTGACATAAATATAATATGTCGCAGAAAGGCCTAGATCATCAAATAATTGTTTATTTGTGGGCATCATGATGCCTAATTAACCCTAGGGTTCCCTCAAGATAATCAAATGATACACAACTTAATTGCACGAAAGCCAATAAACAACATACAACGTCCTTGTATTGCTAAATTTCTAATCAAAAGTACCTACAAATTAATAATAATAATAATTCAGCCTATATACGTCCCACTACTGGGCACAGGCCTCTTCTCACTCGCGAGAGGGCTTGGGCTATAGCCCCCACGCTGGCCTAATGCGGATTGGGGCTTCAAAGTACAAATTAAGTAATCAAATTAATATTTGGTAATGAACGCGTCTACACGTGTTAAGGTTTGACAGGAATTGTGCCACAGCATCGCCCGCGCGCGCCGGTGCTGGCAGCACTTGAGATTAGATGACATCATGACATCATGAGACACCCGTGGTTTATGCCACTGCAATGGTATAATGCCAAGAACTTACTGGTTCGGACCATATATAAATAATAATAATGTTTTAATTTGTCTGGGTGTTAAGAAAGTTCCGCAATTGGTTTGAAAAGGTTGCACTACAATTTAAAGTGGATAGGTCCACCTCCCCTACTCTTACTCAAAGAGTCTTTCATCGTCAGTCAAGAGGTTTTTACACTCTTATTAGAAGATCGTATGTATACGAAAGCATTAAAAACTCACAAATCGTGCTAAGTCTAACAATAAAGCACAATCCATTACCAGCGCGCGAACCATATGATCTTCAGTTTGGGAATCAGCTTGCCACCAGAAAGAGTGAACATTAAACAACCTACAATTACAAGCCTTTATTATAATTAGCCTAAAAATTATAGGTGAAGGCATTGGAATTATTCAAAGATTAAAAAATCTTCTAAAATATCCTACCTGGTAGACGGATCTTCAGTCTACGCACAACATCATGGTGAGATGCCATCCACAACAACTAGAGTTGTCAGCATCACTTTAAATTCATAATCATCGCCTCCATACGGTTGTCACCTGCGTGTCAGTGATTCTGTTCATTCGTTTATTCGCTTGCATGACTGACAAGCACATCATTTAAAGATTGGTTGACCCGGCACCAGCCTAATTGGCAAGTTTTCAGTTATCTGTGGGGAGTAGTAAATTTAGCAGCATAAATGACACTTAAAATAAGTAGGAGCCTACCATTGCATATAAGAATTAATATCTTTTCATGGCTTACTATTAATATGGTAGTTTTTAAAGCAACCCTCACCTAAAACTAATCAGTAAGGAAGAATGTATTATCGCCTCAGTTGAAACTACTGCTAGGTTGTTGAGAGTTGTTACTAGTAACGCATACATTAAATCATGAAGTGTTGTATTTTCTTCTTCACTTTCTGACGCTACTTTCAGGCAGAGGAGTACTTGATTCGAAATAAATCTCAATTACTTCCACAAATAAGAAATAAGAACATCATGTTTATAATTTCTAACACATTTACGGAATATGTTGTCCTTATGTAAGGATAGCCCATTAACAAGTAAACCTGGTATACCTAGTAGTCAATAACTATGTATTAATATCTAAATAATGTTAATATCGTATTCTAGTGGGTACATATACAAACATTTGGTTATTTGTCCACATTAAAAGTCATATTACATTACATCTGGTCTATGATGCAACTTACCAATTTACATTAAATTGTTGGAAAATACAATAAATCAGAGAGGACCCAAGCTTTTCCAATTAGTTACAAAATTTTAAACAGTGGATGGGCCGGCAGTGCTATATTTGTGTTAAGCAGTAGATAAGTAGTAGTAATATCATTACATCATACAACAAAACCATTTTATCACCTAGTGGCTATTGTAAGGAAAGCATCAGGTAGTTTGGACGGGTTAAATGTAAAACTCACTCGATGAGGTTCGCGTTACACGCATCAGAGCTACTACTTCAGATAGTGGTTACACTTAAATTTGTACGACCTACAAGTACCTACTTATGTCTTTAATTATGATATTAGGGACAGTCTTTCAACTAATAGTCACACAGTTTTGTTTTATATAAAAAGTTTTATAGTCACAATGGATAACTTATGTTGCCAGTCCGTGCTAACAATTGTCTCATCTATCGGTAATTACAAATAAGGAAAATCTAGTAAGGTTTGACGTAAACAATCCTTTAGTATATCAATACGGAATAAATTTCAAGCCCATATTCTTATCATGTGATTTTTGCATAAATTTAAATATTATCAGTCACAGTACGCCCGGGCCAGCGCCGGCAGAGGTTTAAACACGTCTCATAATGTGGTTCAAGCGAAGGCATGGACACCTAAATAGAACCGTTTTTCCCCCGAAGGGTAAAAAACGGATATTTAGGTTCCTGCCGAAGCTTGAACCACACCTAAGGGCCTTGCCGGCTTATGTGGTACTGAAGAGAAAGCAGCCGAGCGCTGGCAACCGGGCGACATTAGTACTTGGGTAGCGCGATAGATGGCGCTACTAGTTGATGAATTCGCTTGATTAGGGCTGAGTTACAAGGGTGTTATCTCATAATGTGGTTCAAGCTTCGGCAGGAACCTAAATATCCGTTTTTTACCCTTCGGGGGAAAAACGGTTCTATTTTTATAGCTCGGTTGACATAGGATAGGCTACATCCGCATTTCCCAAACTATGGGACGCGAGCGAATATTGAGTGGGCCTCACGACATTCCGACCGATCGGGCGATCTGAGCGTTACCAATTATATTTTAAGCCCCCTTAGGACGGTTAAGAGCTGGGTCCCGAATTTGGCACTTTTTGTTAGATGTGTCGGAGCCTGGGAAACTTTGGGAAGCACTGGGAACTTGGGGGCACTGGGGTACATGGTAGAAGATTGGAAGCACAGGTTACATGAGTTATTGTACGCATTCACACGCGCTATGCTCATAGCTGATGGCGTATTTTTTCCGCTTTGTAGCAAAAAGCACTTATGAACCATGAACACGCCTAGCGGGCAGTAAATGTTATACAAAGTTAACAAAACGAACGTGACATTTTGAAACAGGTTACAACACCACGTAAGCGGGGTCGACCGCGCAAGGTGGTAGAGAAATCTGAAGAAGGTGACGACGGCGAGGATATGCTGCTGAAGGAGACCATCATGGCCTTCTCCGAGCCCATCCCGGACCATATCCTCAACCCCAAGCCACGACAGAAGTACACCAGCAAGAAGCGATATGTCTATGAAAAAACGTGAGTAACATGACAGTAGGATTTTGATTTAGAATAGAAGCTATGATGTTTTTGTCATTGAAATGTCAATATTTGGGTGATTTCGAATTAACGCTGTAATAGTGTGACATTTAATATTTTTTATTTTATTAATTAGCTCACAAAACAAGCTACAGACATTTACTTACAGGAATTACATTAATAACTTACAGTTCAGATCTGGACTGTAACATGTGTGCACAGAAGGATAGGAACATTCAGTTAAAATATAACGCTAGAGTGATGAGATGTCAAGAAAATTATATAAACAGTAGTAAGATTATACTCCTACACATAGGTTCTAAATTGAGTTTTTACCCTTTGGGTACGGATAAAAATGCTCCAAGGTTCGAAAAAGAAGTTTTTTGTTCAAAAGTTTCCACTCCATTTAAAGTAAATTGGTGACAATCAGAAAGTGTCACTGTGTCTTATCTCTTTAACTTTTATGCAATAATGCCACTGCTCTCTATTTTGTGGTAGTTTACCAACTAAGCAAACCGTACAACTTATTATACAGTATGTAAACTAACGAAAAACATTTACTCAAACCAGTTAATGTGTAGGTCACACTGAGCAACTTTTACTATAGCACCGACCCCGAAATCGCGACAACAAAATTTGGTTGTTTCATACATTTTGCTGGTCTAGCATTGAAATTTTCTCCGGGAGAGTCAATTTTTTTTGTGATTTCGGGGTTGGTGCCATAGTAAAAGTTGCTCAGTGTGACCTGTTCATTAACGGGCTTGAGTAAATGAATTTACATACTGTACTCGTATTTCAACTAGTTTTCAACTTTATATGTATTTGAAATAAGTTTGACATTTGCAGGCACACTTGCGAGACTTGCGGGTCGTCGTTCACGTCCAACGCGTCTCTGCAGGCGCACATTCGACGCCATTTGGGCATCAAACCGTTTGTCTGCAGGTAACAATTAGTACCTAATCAAATCTAGTTATTGTTTTATTACATTTATTTTTAATTGTATATCAACATATAGATGTTTTTCTGAGCAAATAATACAAGTTTAAATTACTTTTTTTTGGTCCAAATAATTTTATCATGGCTTTCCGACCTGTTATGGACAAATTTAGGAGGAACGCAAAAAATAGGTTTAATTACTGGATTACAGCACATAAAGTACCTACTTTCAAAGTGAGTAATTAATAGTAGTTTGTGTTACAAGGGATCAAAATGATATATTTCCGTCAAGGGCGTACATTGAATCCTGAGCGTAATGAGGGATTCAAGTGTTAACGCCCAAGACGAAATAATTTTGATACCGTGTGACACATACTGCTTTTCACATCAACTATGAGGAAATTGTTATGTTCCAAAATATGTATTATTTGACCAAAAAAAAAATAGTATGCAAGAAAGAAAAAATCGTGTCCTTGAACAGAAAAGTTCAACTTTGATCCCTCCTAGCAGGGAAGAAAAGTGCCACTTTGATCCCTCCTAGCGGGGAAGAAAAAGCCCTTTTTCGAATAGGTGATGTGAAAACAATATTTTGCGTTCCTCTAAATTTGCCCATGAGTGTATATACCTTCCTTGATTTTTTGTCTTAATCAGTAATCCATTCAAATTGGCACTTAAAGATGGTGACCTTTGTTTTTCGTTTTTAGTGACCAATCATTATGCAGTTTACTGAATGTATTTCATAATTTTGAATATTTTGATATACAATGTTAAGGAAATTATTCAGCTGCTCTGCTATTTACATTTGCAGCAATATAATATTTAGTCTTTCAAACAATTTCCATCACAAAAAAAGATACTTCCTGTGCCGTGATGTGAAGATGATTTTAGGTGATATGTAGTTAAATATATAGGTAAATAAAATGATAATCATAGTTATATAATGATAATAGTTGGGTGCGGGTGGGGTTGCCAACATGCAAAGTGATTAATATAACGTACTGTGAACTACACCCGCGCCCAAACGTGTTCCCACACTCGCTGCTTTTGAACCGACTTGATCAAGACATGTTGAGGACGCACCCGCACCCGATCTATTCGTAAAATATCTTAAAATTCTAGTCTAAATTAATACAATCCTGTAAGTTTCGCACGTTATGTTCATATATTTTTCGTCGGATCCCTTTGTTTGACATAATTATTGAAAGTCATAATGTAATGATTCTCAGATTATCAATAGTCATAATTCTGAAACCGTTAACTTTTCAGGATTTTCGTATGGTTATCCTATAGATTGTTTGTTGGGAATCCTGAAAAGTTACGCGTTTCTGAGAAAAACCAAATTATGACTAACGAAAATGCGGACAAACAATACATTATGACTTAAAACTTTATGGGAAACAATAGAGACCCATTTTTCGTAATCCAGATTGTACGAACTAAACCGTGTTACACCCAATTTACAAACGTTTATTAGCGTTAAGCGCCCGTCAAGTATTAAAATACATCATGTTTTATTCGTTAACACAGTTGACGGCGATAAGATGCCTAATAATGAACGTTTGTCTGGTTGAAAATTTTAGACATCGCACAAGCGGAAATACGTCGCAATGGACATTACAATGCCGATTGATTGCATTTAAATAAGTAACTGAGTATAACCTGAGTTACTTGTATACATCCAGATTTATCATTGCTTGAAGTTGGATATTAGCCGGGTCCGCACAGAGTGAGCATACGCCAGATAAAATTGCCTCGCCCCCCGGCTATTGAATTCAATTTCATCTGAAGAAGGACTGTCGAAAAAGGACTGTGTATTTTGCATTCTAGCCGTACTATCGTTCTCACAGACCTTTAGACTTACAATTCGTAACCGTAATTGCACCGCAATGAATTCTTCTATTTGCATCACAACCTTAGTTTATATCCACCCATCCCTGAGTTTTGCGCGTATAATACTAATAAGGGACCCACGGAACACCATCGATGGCGCAGGGCGGGGTTCAGGCAGACCGAAAAGGAGATGGCGGGACGACTTGGACGCATTTTATCCGGATTGGCGGAAAGTACAAACGATAGGGTTGAGTGGAGGAAAGGAGGGGAGGCCTTTGCCTACCAGTGGGTCACTAAACAAGGCTAAAAAAAAACTAACATGTAAAAAACATCCTACGCGACGCATTTTTTCCTCTGTACGACGTCTAAAATC
Source organism: Cydia splendana (assembly GCF_910591565.1). NCBI lineage: Eukaryota > Metazoa > Arthropoda > Insecta > Lepidoptera > Tortricidae > Cydia > Cydia splendana. The sequence continues at coordinate 5,396,317 of NC_085980.1, read as the reverse complement.
TTAAACCTCACGGGTATTAAAAAACGATAGATATACAAGTATGCGTAACATTTCGTAGCGTGTGCGGTTACTCGTGCGTCCTCAACATGGAGCTCCGCCGCCACATGATGCGGCACACCGGCCAGCGGCCCTACAAGTGCCGCGTCTGCGACCGCCGCTTCGGCGACTTTGGGTCCAGGCAGAAACACGAGAGGCCAGTTTATTGTCCCTTACCCCGTACAGCGAGCTGCAAAATTGCATAGATTCATTATAAATAAATGAATTCGTAATGTGTCTGTAGTTTTGTAGCTTGCTGTACATAACAATGCCTCAACATAGAGGTAACATGATGGCCACACCGGCCAGCGGCCCTACAAGTGCCGCGTCTGCGACCGCCGCTTCGGCGACTTCGGGTCCAGGCAGAAACACGAGAGGCCAGTTTATTTATTAACGTACCCCGGGGTTTTGGGTTCCGGGATGATTTCGTGTATTCATAACGTTGTTAATTATAAAATAGTTATCATACTATGAATTAAAAATAGGTAGTAAGCCTAGTAAAAATAGGTAGTAATGTGCTTAGAAATGTTAAAATAGTTTCGGTTTTTACCAATTTTTGGGTAGTGTAAAACATTCCGGCACCTAAGTCCCTGGTGTATGTTTATTAACCATTGTGAGTCGCTGTGGACGGAGTCGGCTGTTTAACGTTCTAACTTCATTTAAACAGCCTACTATTTACACAACAAACCCAGTTAAAAATAACTATAGCGCGTATGGGAACACAATCAATGTAATGCGGGAAAGTTGTCCTACACATTCCTATCTTACCCCGTGCTCTGACAGCGTATGTGGCTACTCGTGCGTGATGAAAGAAGCACTAAAGCGGCACATGCTTCGGCACACCGGCGAGCGGCCCTACAAGTGCCGGATATGCGACCGGCGCTTCGGAGACTTCGGCACTAGGCAGAAACACGAGAGGTAACTAACACTCGTGTGTAATGACTGAAGCGGCACATTACAACGGCGAGCGGCCCTACAAGTGCCGCATATGCGACCAGTGATCGGGGACTTCGGCACCAGGCAGAAACACGAGAGGTAACTAAAACTCGTATGTGATGACTGAAGCGGCACTTTACAACAGCGAGCGGCCCTGCATTATGCATATGATATGCGACCGGCGATTCGGGGACTTCACTTGACAGAAACATGAGAGGTAAGAAATTCATTAGCCTCTTGAGACCCAGAAGCGATTGTTTTGTTTTTGAAATTGGAACCCTTAGGTACACAATAAAAGTTCAAAATAGATTTTGGAATATGTACAAAAAATTGTACATATGGACTTAGGAGGTTAGAGCCTAATCAAATATTTGGCACTTCATTTTCAGCCGACTTCATTAAACAGAGGAATGATTTTGCTCTCGAATTTCACTAGGTAAAGTGGAGCTGCTGATAATGATAGCTATTTAAAATAGGTGAAACCGTTTAAAAAATGTCTTAAATATTATTTTAACAACAGACTGATTGCTTCTACATAAATAAATAAATAAATTGAGTTTTTCTAAAACAGTTGCAGTTTAAATATTATATAGTTCTAGACAAACTAATAGATATCTTTATAACGCAGGTTGCACATGGGCGTCCGTCCCTACCAATGCTCGCTGTGCGGCAAGGCGTTCACCTACTCGTATGTGTTGGCTAACCATATGCTCACACATACCGGCGAGAAGAAATATTCGTAAGTATACCTAATTTCTAGCGGAAAATCGCCCAATAATTTGGGTCACCATTCCATTATACATTATTAAATTTTTGAGTCCAACCATAGTCTAATAAAACATGGGGCCTATTTCTCGTACGTTATTAGACTGATAATATTAGTCCATGAGCTAATACTTTTTACAAGTTTACAAGTTTGCGTTTCTCGAAGCTACACTTGTAAATTATTAGATACTAGTCACCAACTAATAAATATTAGCTAATAATAACAAGAGTAAATACTGTTTGGTTTCACAAAAGAGTACGCTAATAATTACACTTGTAAATTACATGCGTAAAGCTATTAAGCTCAAAAGGCTTGTAAAAACTATTAGCTAAATTTATTAGCAACCAATTTGTGAAAATGTGGTCATATTCCGACAGTTCAGACGACGAAATAATAGTTATTCGTCGCCGAAGAGTTTTCCTTCCGAGGAATAACTACGAAATACTTCAAGGGGCCTTTGCATTTAATGAGTTCCGGCTGTCTAGTGTGAAACTGGAAGAGCTGATTTTAGCCATTGGGCCTAGTTTAGAAAGACTTACGGAAAGAAATCAAGCTTTGTCGTCGAAGTTAATGATTCTTGTTACTTTACATTGGATGGGCACTGGAGCCCAATACCACGCAGTAGCCGATATGCACGGTATTTCGAAAAGTAGTGTATGTCGTGCTGTAAATTCAGTGGTGAATTCTATTGTGCAGGAAATGTTTCCAGATTTGGTTAAATGGCCAGAAAATATGGATCATTTCTTAATACCGTCAATTGTAGGTCCATTTTTATTATAATATTATGTTTTTCTGAGTTGTCCCGCTATTAGCGCAAAAGTGCACGTCAAACGACAGCAACAATACGCGGGAAGTTTTTTTTTTAATTGGCCAAATGGCAAGGGTGGTGATGCATTAAGCCAAACTACACCAATAATATTATTAGTCCGCTACTATTAGTGACTAGTCTAGTAAAATTATTTGAGAAACATAAAATATTAATACTTGTAATTTTTACACTAGTAACTAATAACTAATAAACTCATAAACTAATAGTTACGAGAAATAGGCCCATGGTCTTCTCTTCTCAAAGTGACACAAGCCTACGTCACAATAACATTGCCACTTTATATAGCGCTATCGCATATTATCATATAGCGCTGTCGCATGATGACGTAGGCTTGTGTCAATCACGTGATCACGAAAAGACGGGAATAGAGTACCAGGCGGAGTATATTATTATACCATGGGTCCAACTCAGAAATATTACTTTGTAACTAAGGTTGGTATTTCACCTGTCCAATTTCTTGGTCCAATGCGCATTGCGTCTCACTCTCTCACTAAGCAAAATGTGACACGCAAATACACATTGGACAAAGAAATTGGACAGGTGGAATACCAGCCTAAGGGCCTATGATGGTCATTTTAATAAGCCAATATAAACATTTTCGCCACCTATTGTATTACAAACGGTGCTCTCATGTAAAAAAAATATTTTTTAGGCCCGAGGCATTCGCGGTGACGCCATAACCCCTAAGCTACTTTTTATTGAACTCTGTACGTCTTTCATGCAATTCTGAATCTTCATTTTTTTTACTATAATGCTGGAAATCAAATTAAAAAGAGGCGGGTCAGTCTGTCTCGCGCGCTAGATACTCAATTCAATCAATTTAATTCAGACATAAATATCCACAAGATTGTGATTATGATTATTGACACTGGCGCTGCACACCCGCTCAAGCTATCTTTATACCTCCAAACGTGTAATTTTCTAAAACCCCATGTATTTTGTTAAACCCCTGTTGTTATTATAATTAAACATATTATTTAGTACTAGATACTTATTAGAAAACTAAAACTTCAGCGTAGGATGTAACTCAATTTAGTATTGTTTTCAATCTGACTCCACAAGACAGGCGCAGCCTAGTGTGGCAGTCATAGGTTAAGAAGAATTTGTAAACTTTTTGGCAAATAAAATTTTTTTTTTTCAGTTGTGAACCATGCAACAAGAAATTCACAAAAGCCCACCATCTCAAGTACCACAACAAGGTGCACCACCAGGAGCTCTACATCCAGCAACAGCTCGAGCTGGAAGCCAAGAAGATCAGACAGCAGATCAACGTGTCCGGTCTATCTGGCGTACTCTCCGGACAGATTGTGGATGGAGCGTTGCAGCTCATACAGACCCCAGAGGAAGGTATGTAACAACATGAACTGTACTCTAGCAACAGCTGGCAGCCAAGATCAGACAGCAGATCAACGTGTCTCATACAGACACCGGAGGAAGGTATGTAACAACATGAACAGGCGACCTAGCCAAGATGACAATCGCTTGCGCTTCGCTATCGATGATATGATATGTACCTAACTTACGAAACGACATATTAATTATGAATTTAATACTTCCAATGAAACTTGACATAATTCCAATTTGTACATTCTCGTGGCGTTATTCATATACGCGTTCCTAGCCCTGAATTAGGTATGAATCGTTTGTCTTTATCTGTCATTTTGACTTATGTATTTGTAAGAAAAGGATAAAACATAATTTAATTAAATGAGGCCTGTAAAGTTTTATGAATTAGGGAAATTACTATTGATACATTGTATATTTCCTCGTCAGATGGAGAGCAGGAGCTACAAATGCACGTGGTGGAGGAGGCCGAGAACGAAGACAGCGAGGCCAAGGAGACCGACCGGGCCGTCGCGGGCATGCAAGCGGTACGTTAATCACAGACGGGTGACATGAGATAAACGCCCAGTGATCGACATACTGATGCCAGATAGTTGACACCTTGCTGTTACTTCTATTGCTTATGATATTAGTTTAACACAGGCACTCGGGACGTATATCTAACTCACCTACTACACTCGCGTGCAAAAGTATTGCATCACTTTGCATTTTTTCGTCCGCACCCAATATATTTGTAAACTGGTTAATTTCGATAAATTATTTTAATGTTATCATGTTCCTTGAAGTTTTAGCTTTACGAAAAGAAAAAAAACTTGGAAACCGGCCCAGTATTTTTCAAATTATCGGCATTTTCCCGATTTGTGAGCGGTTTCACGTTATCACGCGCACGAGTTGCGTTACCCTTGACCCCTATAAAACGGGGGTAGAGAAGGGGTTGTTATCAGTCACTTATCAGAAGTCGATCGTTACATATCTCCGCGTATTTTCCCGTGAAAAAGACCTGAAAAAATGGAAACCACTGAAGCTGAAGTCCGCCAAATCGTCCAGCCCCTGCAAGCGGGGCGTAGCCAACGTTCAGTATCTGCCGAGCTGAATTTAAGCCAATCTGCAGTTTGCAGAGTTTACCAGAGGTTCCAGGGGACTACATCCTTTACTTCAAGACCAAAGAGCGGCCACAGAAAGTGTACATCAGAGAGGGACGACCGCTTCTTTGTCACAACATCTCTCCGAGATCGACACCAGACAAGCATTGCCATCCAGCAGCGTCTGCGTGAGGTACGAGGAGTGGCTGCCAGTGAGTGGACAATAAGAAGAAGACTTAAGAAAGCGAACTTGACACCCAGGAGGCCCGCAGCGGGGCCCAGATTGCTGGCGCGACACCGTACAGCCTAAAGAGAGTTTGCTGAAAATCACAAGGACTGGACCCTTGAGCAATGAACCCCAGTTCTCTTCTTGAAAGAGTGCAGAATGTGCTTGAATAGATGTGACCGAAAAGGAAGAGTCTACAGAAGGCCAGAAGAACAGTTCGCTCAATGTTTCTTCTCCGAAAGGGTCGCCTATGGCGGTGGATCCGTAATGTTCTGGGGCGGCATTTCCTACGACGGGCGGACAGAGCTGGTTTTCGTGCCTGGCGGGGGCCGTGACAGTGGATTGACCGCTGCGAAGTACATCACTGATATCCTGGAGGAACATGTTGTTCCTTATGCCGGTATTTTTGATGAGGGGTTCATCCTAATGCAGGATAATGTCCCGTGTCATACCGCTAGGGCCACGGCAGCCTACTTTCTCGAAGTGGGCATTGACACCATGGACTGACCAGCGATGAGCCCGGACCTTAACCCCATTGAACACGTGTGGGACTACCTAAAAAGGGGGCTTCAGAAGCGGAATCCTGCCCTGGTCAATGTTGAGGAGCTGAAGGGAGCCTTGCTGGAGGAGTGGGACGCTATTCCTCATCATCACATTACAAAATTAATTAGGTCTATGAAAAACCACTTGGTTTGTGAAAGGAGGCCTCTGGGTGGCAATACCAAGTATTAACCCTTGGGACGCCTAGTGCCATATCCGTACCAGTCCTGTCAACTGCCGGAGGGTCTTCAATTTTTGTACCCGTCAACTGCCTAGTCCCAGATCTGTACAAACTGTCTCAACTGCCTTGTGCCTTATCAGTCACCAAATTTATTGTATTATATTTTTACAATTTTGAGATCTAAACACTTACAAATAGAGTTTTATATCATTTGCACTATAGCACTTTTTATTTATCGCGGCAGTTGACGGGTGCACGTACGCGAGCCTATCCGGCATTTGAGGGGGATGGGACGGATCCGGCACTAGGCATCTGACGGGTACAAGTACGTTTGTCGGTTCGGCGTTCCAGGGGTTAATTTAATAATAATAATCGATATTGTATTAATAAAATGACTTTTATTCTTAAGTTTCCTGATTTATTTTTGGAGCATTATGCGACTACTGTCAGTTTTCTGTTTTTTTTAGTCTTCAGATTCGAAATTTCATTGAATTTACCATTTTTCTCATGCGTTACATTATAAGCTTTCAGTTGATACCAAAATTTTAAGAATCGGGTATAGAATTACAAAGATATTGGGTGCAGACGAAAAAATGCAAAGTGATGCAATACTTTTGCACGCGAGTGTACATGAAGTGGGATACGCCACAGACGGCAATTGACGTCAACGCAAAATCGTGACAACGACGCCAAAAAACACGCGTTTTTTTATGAAAATCTACTGAAAAACTTTTAGGTTGGCATTATTTATTCACAAAACTAAATTTTACCCCCGTGGCGTCAGTGGCACGGCAAATGTATGCGCCGTTTGGCGTTTAAAAGGTTAAAAAAACCTCATAAACAAATAAATTCGTGTCCTCTTAAAAATAATCATTGTACATTACTAAGTATAATTTTCCCGTTAAAATGCAGATTTATAGTTACCGTGAGCGGGTCATGTTGACATTTACACTTTGCGCAGATAAACGGGGTTCTTGGGCGGCCTTTTAAAGTATACCCCTCTCGAGTCCCGCGAACGCAATATCGCGTCTGCAGTAAGGTTACCTCTAAAGGGGTCCACAGATTACCAGTTCGCCGGACGATATCAGCCTGTCAGTTGTTCGGAACTGTCAAATTTTCAAATTTTGCGTTTAACTGACAGGCCGATATCCTTCGGCGGACTGGTAATCTGTGGGCCCCTTAAGTCCCACATACCCGATTTCATACAAAATGTATGAAAAGAGAAAAGAGGTTTTTTACATTGTCTATAACTGGAACTCGAGGGGTTACCCTTTGGGGCTGTCCATAAATTACGTCATCGATTTTTGACGATTTTGGACCCCCCCCCCCCCCCTAAAATCATCCAAAAATCATGCTTCGAATGACGTCGTTTCCTCCTACGTAGTGCTACCGTCATCCGATGTCGAGACCCCCCCCCCCCCCCCCCCCCTAATTTGAAATGACGTAATTTATGAATAGCCCCTTTGACGTAAACTGACGCGCGCGGCTACAGCCCAATATCAACCTTCGTGCATTCTAATAAGGTTCAAAAGGTTAAGGTTACTTTCCATTTAGGTATTCATTTTTCCTTTTTACTGATATACTGTTTGTTACAGGTGGTGTTAGACAGCGAATTCTCTATGGAAGAAGACGACAAGACACAGTAAATCATAGAACCACTGTTAATATTAAATAATTTGTTAGTTAGACATAATAAAATAATGCCCTGTCGTATATACATGTCGCATGGGGTTGTTGCCAGTTATTTTCATTGGACTCATTATTGAATCACCTCATATTATGGCCACAACACGCATCAAAATTCACAACCGGATTGTCTACTTAGCTCTGGTAAATTCAGATCTGATGTCTATGGTCATTTGGTCACGCATATCTGTAAAATAGAAGTAAAAAAATTGCAATCAAATTGTCTATGATCAAAAAATTTGTCCTTCGTGATAGAACTAAATAAATTAAGATTTAATTGTCTATGAAAAATAATTGGCTTGTAGCACGTATTGTCGAGGCCCTAGCGACTTTTTATAACGAGTAGCGTTTTATTTATGAAGTAGCGCGACTTTCGGTAAGATGTACAGTCGCCGTCAGATATATCGTAGCGGCCGAGGTGCTCAAAAATATCTGAACACGCACTCTAACGCCTTGAAGGCGTGTACAGATATTTATGTGAACCTTGGCCGCTCCGATTCCGTTAAACATGACAAATGATATAGAAATATTCCGGTTAGTTCCTTGTGGGAGCAAATGGTATTAAAAAAAAAATGTAAACCAAAATCCATTTGACTTTTTTTAGTTTTAGTTTCTACTGTAGTAAATCTTTTATAATGTGATTTAATAAAATGTAGTAAATAATGAGTATCAGTCTCTAAAATTGAGGCGGCAGGGTAATTAGCCAGTATCTGGCCACTTTTAGTAACTGGCCGCCATAAACTAAAATGAATTCTATTCACCTATAAACAGAATTCATTTTAGTATAAGGTTTCAATAACTAATGAATTATATTTATAGGTGAATAGAATTTAATTTTTAGTTTGGGGTGGCCAGTTACTGGCGAATTACCCTATTCGACATTTTTATCTGTTCTTATGTATTTTATGAAATCAAGGTCATCCTGGGTCGAATATTGCTTTTGGCGACATCAAACATGACATTTTATTACATCTGTAAATATTCCATTGCCTTTTATCACTTTGAATGTCATACTTTTATTTTATATAATAAGTAAATACCTAAAATTAGGTATGTTATGTATTGACGTAGTATAAATTAGTAAACAAGTTATTTTATTGTATATTGTCGGTTACTGTTATTGTCTGTAACTTTTAAATAATAATACAATCATGGAAGAAATTTGTATGGTTTTTTTTATAATTTCCTTTTATACTGTACGGTAGTAACCGTACAGAAAGGACACTTCCTACAAAACCGAAGTTTGACAGCGATTCAGGGACGAATCATGCAGTCCCTTTCTAATGTGTGGCACTATCCCTTTCGGCTATTTAAGGTTGTCAAAATTCAAGTCATCTTATCTGTGGTCGTGCACGTAAAAGGACGTTAAGTGGTGCCAACCCTAATAATTACTCGGAGTAATGCTGAGCCGAACGGAGCCGAGTTTGCCCGAAGTCAGGAGTGTCTCCCCACTGCCCTAATCTAAATACTGAAAGTTTCCGGACGACAAAAGACTAGTCCCCTTTATTAATAAAACTTTACGGGCCTGATTTAGTTAAATTATGTTTTATCCCTTTCTTACATATACGTAAGTCAAAATTACAGCCCCACTTTACGTGTAGGGGAGGTACCCTAAAAATATTTTTTTTAGATTTTATTGTACGACTGTCGGATTTATTGATTTATTATCCATGCCAAATTGCAGGTTTCTAGCATTAACCTTTTCGACGCCGTGTCAAACACAAAAGCTGTCACGCGGACGCCACGTCACAGAAGTGTCAAAACTGAAATTGAACTTTACGCATATGCACGTAGGTCTATGTTGCTCTGTGGTCTGTGACCGATTAATCAGTCTTTGGCGTTGAACCTGCGGTGCGGATATATCGGTCATTGGCGTCCAAAAGGCTAACGATCACGGAGCAACGCCTCGGATAAACGGACCAACAGACAGACGAACATGGCGAAACTATAAGGGTTCCGTAGTAACCAACATTTGCTATAAAAAAATTACCTAGTTTGATGTAAGGAACAGAGTTGATTTTGCAAATGCAACTATTCCAATTGTATATATTTTTAAATTTCATAAAGACAAAACGATTATTAGCTAATAGAGGTTTGTAGCGCGTTTATGAATAAGGGCAAAGAATAGAGTGTATAGAGACGGATTGTCAAAGTAAATTATGTAGCCACTGTAAATTTACTGCCATATCTTTCGACAGAACATAAAACTGTTAAGAGCCAACGGGAGTGGTCATTTCTCCATATAGAGATGGGTAGGGGTGAGTAAATACTGAGTATTTACTCGGTATTTACTCAAAGTATCCGATAAATACCCGTATTTACTCATTTAGGTGGGTAAAAACGATTGCTTATAAAATATTCAAAAAGTGAAATTTAAGAACAAAATTGTCTTTTATTGAAGAGTGCTAACGTGTATTAACAATATCTATAAAATAAAAAGCATAGAGGACGCTTAATTTTGGAAAAAAAGGTAAGGTAGGTTATCAGTGAAGGGCAAATTGTGATAATGCATAGTTAACAATTTTGTTTTAAATAAGAAGGTAATAACTTTAAAATTATGGTACTTAAATTCTATCGATGTTATGGATAACTGCATGTCGCGCAAAAGTGCGTATTTACCCGGCACTTACGACCTTTTATTAAGGGTTTTTTAAAGATAACTCAAAAATGGCTCAACCGATGATGTTCCAAATATTGTTATTTGTACTCTATTATACGGCTTATCTCTCGATATGTTTTCTTAATTTTTCTGAACTTTGGTTCTAAAGTTATAGAGAGATAAACATTATTTTGGCCTTTCGAAACGGTTTTTTCCCAAAAATATTCAATTTATCCAAAAATGTTCTTAGAAACATTCCAGTTATTTTTAAAGACCCATTTAATGATGTGCAACACGTTGGTGGTTTCTGATTTTTTTTTGTGACAATTAGTTACATGTAATGAGTTGAGTGCCCCTTTTAAAAATACATTTCTTACAATTTTGAGGACTTCGGCTTACAAAATACACCTATATTTCAAATTTGTATGCCCCTTTCAGCACTCTAAATAGTTTATACCCACCAATTTGGGTATAAACGAGTAAATACGGGTAAATTGAGTAAATACTGAGTATTTACTCGGTATTTACCCGTGAGTATATACTCACTACCCATCTCTATCTCCATACAAACGTACTCCTCGTTTTCCTCCGTGGTTTTTGAAGCTAGAGCAATGATTTTTTCAACACATATTAATATTGTCAATATCTGTGTCGGACCGTTTTTCCTTTTTTTTATATTTTTGTTTTTTAAGGCGCTAGAGCCCTACAAAAATGGCCAAAATGGCCTAATTGACTATGCCGCAATGAGAGGCGTGGCATTCAAAACTGATATCAATTAGCCAAAAAAGCAAAACGGCCCGACACAGATAATTTCATAATCATTTAGATTTCCAAATTTGGTGACGATTGGTTAAGTTTTGGAGGAGAAAACAGAGGAGTACGAAACCTCAATTTTTGAGATTTTTACGCAGGATTTTTCGCCTTGTCCTTATCGCACTACTTTTAGGTGCCGCTTCCGTTAGCGAGACGGCTATATTTACCTAAAATATTTAAAACTCAGCTCCTGTTTCGTCTTAAAACCATTTGCCTTTGATCCTTAGGGCTGATTTAGACGGCGCGGGGACTGTTGGTTACGTCTAATTCAACAGACAAATTAAAAGTATCAAAACCCGCAATGTAATGAAACTCGCATGTGAGTACTCGCATCGTCTAAATGAGCCCTTATACTTTCACTGATATTTGTTCTTCTTCTTCTGCCGTGCCTTATCCCTTTATTTGGGGTCGGCCCTCCTCGTTTTACGGCGCCAATTAAGACAGTCGGTCTTGGGTTGTCTGCTTGTCCAGTTGAGCTCGTTCTAGATCGTTAGCAACGGTTGTCCACCACGTGGCGGGCGGTCGCCCTCTACCTCTCTTTTTATCCGGGATAGCCAGGGCCTTCTTTACAGCGTTGTTTTCGTCCCGTCGCATTACATGACCGTACCATCGCATACGACTTTCCACCATCTTATCCACTATGGGAGCAACTTTAAAAGAACCTCGGATATATTCATTCCGCACTCTGTCCAATCTTGTTACTCCGGCTGCCCACCTTAGCATTCTCATTTCAGTCGTGTGCATATGTTGTTCATGCTGCTTTTTGACGGCCCAGCACTCGCTACCATACATCATGGCTGGTCTTACTGCCGTTTTGTAGACTTTGCCCTTCAGCCGGATCGGCATTTTGGCATCACACAACACGCCTGTAAGGGTTCTCCATTTTAGCCAGGCTGCATTTGCTTTATGGGTAGCGTCCGCATCGATGTTGGCATCAGAGCTTAGCATCGATTCCAAATACTTAAATTGATGTAGGTACTTTCGGTAATGGCTGTCCGTCAATTGAAATCCAATTCAAATTGAAAGTCAATTGACTTTCACTGATATTTGTTAACTTATTAAATATTAATATTAACGCCATCTACTCGACTATAGGTCATAGGTATGGGGCTATTCATAAATTACGTCATTTCAAATTAGGGGGGGGGGGTCTGGACATCGGATGACGGTAGCATGAAGTAGGAGGAAATGGGGTCATTTGAAGCATGATTTTTGGATGATTATAGGGGGGGGGGGGGTGTCAAAAATCGTCAAAAATCGATGACGTAATTTATGGACAGCCCCTATGGTGCAATATTTTCGAGCGATGGCGCCATAACCTTCAGCCTACTCTCGATGGCATTAATATTAATATTTAACAAGTTAACACATATCATTGAAAGAATAATGATCAAAGTCAAATGGCGTTCTAACAGTTTTAATCGCCTGTCGAAAGATGGCAGTAAATGTACTGTAGCTACATAATTTACCATGACAGTAAACTCTCTATTTCAAATTATCTTTGATAAGGGGGTAGGACTATTAGGTGCTTCAATTGTGTTTTGGGTATTCCGTTGCATAAGATAGTAGTTAGTACTATGATCATTACAATCTTTATAATGACCACTTATGTTCCTTTAAATTTACATTACTGCAAAAATAAAGTGCTTCTACTAAAAACTGGTTTAGGGGCCGTAATTCTTCCAAACTACGTTCAGCATCGTTCACATTTAAATGCAATGCAATCTACTAAATAAGTCCACTAGATAAATGTAAATAAAGATGGGAATCGAGCGAAGGCGCCCAAACCTTCCCAACATTTGCCCCTTAAATATTACATTACATGACGGACAGATGTCGCTAGGGGGCAAAATAGCGCAAATATTATGCAGTGTTTTGGCAAAAGCGCGAAATAGAGATAGTCCACGAATGTAAATGTCGGTATAAGGAATAAATATGGGACAGGAATTTTATATCAATGTGTGTAGTATATATGCCACATGCGCAAAAATAGGTACATAATCTTGCAAGTTATTTGTGTAGGTAGAAACCTTATATGTCTGTAATGCCGGGCCACACTAATGGAAAACGCCGTTGATTATCGCGATAATCCCTGTGTGGCCGTATGAAAAGTGTCAATTATCGACATTGTATGATTTAAATAACTTGTTTGCTCCATAGTACAATACATACATATATATGGGCCAATAGTTGCCTGAAAATAAATGTTTTCATTCATTCATAATTATGGTATATGACCTCAACTCTATCCGTCACAGGGTTTTAGTGGGTATACCTTAGCACATGAGAACTGAAGCCTTATGGTACCAGTAGGTAGGTAATGTAACAGAAAAATTTAGTAGGTACCTACATGTGCAATTTGTTATGGACAAAAAAGCAACCAATCTACTGAAACCGAAATAACCTCTACCTACTTAAAACATTTGCTGTTTGTTTCATTCCAACTCAAACCTAACTACTTCTACTTCAGAAATTCTCCTACATCCGAGCATCTGCCAACAACTTTATTATAAAACTTTGAGAACCGCCTAATTTTTTCTCCCCACTCGTAATAAGCGCATTAAGGCTGGAAAAATTTAAACTCTGCCCGAAACTTTGGGCGTTTTCTTTTTTACATTAAGGACAAAAAGAAAAAGAGAGCCTACTTAGAAGGGTGGCTCAAAGTTTTAATATCGCCAGACATTCCCTCATATCCCCGAAAATAATATACAACAGCCTTTAATTCTTCGATTTAAAGTTTAAATTTGCACGTTAAAATGTTTTTGTAGGAGCATTGTTAGGTTTGTGCATTTTTAATGCAAGCAGTATATATGTGATGCTTAGCGTTAGCGAATTTAAGAACCGATGGGGAGTGTTTCGTTTTTCGTGTGTTACCTATTTTTAAAATCGTCAACACTTGTATGGGTCGAGTAATTGAATTGAGAAAGGGTGGTACTTTTTTCTTTCTGTCAAATGCAACTTTTTGGAGTTATATTTCATTCATCAACATACCGAACTGAAAGAGCTTTAATGACAATAAAATACCCTCAAATGCAATGAGGTACCTACTGTGTTGTATATATGATACGCACAATAGAGATTAATTTGTCAGCTTTTCTTCAATCGTAAGGAATCCGGACTAGTCCCAATAAGGTCTAGTTAGATGGCAGTCGCTTCCGTAATAACTAGTGCCTACGCCAATTCCCGGGATTAGTTGTCAAGCGGACACCAGGCTCAGTCGTCGCAAAAGCCGGGACAACGCGAGGAAGATGATGATCTAGGTACAATACGTTTACCTACTCAAACATTTATCTTTGCAACATGTGAACATAACCGCATAAAAAAAATAGCAACATAGACAAAAACCTTCCCCAATTCGTGTCGTTTTCGTTCCGGGGGTAGCTGACAACTCCGTCCGCGCCGTGCGTTTTATTTCTGACAGTTCTTTTATTTTCTTATTTTCGTGAGGGGTGTTTTGGGATTAGTGCAGGTGCGACTGCGCTGGTGATCCGGGGTTTGAATGAACCAGGGACAGGAACCGGTTACCTTAACCGGGGTCTTTCATAGGGTTATTTTAGAGGTGTTTATAAAAACCCCTACCACAACGGTAACCGCTTAATAAGGTAACACTTTGATTCGGTAACCGTATCAGATCGAGTTAACCTCTGTTACCGGTAACCGAAATAAAAACCCAGTCTATTCAGTTACCTCATTATGAGGTTTTTGACCAGTTCAAACGATTGTAATCTTTACGCACACTTAAATTCAACTTATTATTGAATAACCGAGGTTGGCATGGGCGGTCTATGAAGCCTCCAGCACAAACAAGTTTTTTTGCCTTTCCTTTGTTTATCTTTATACCTACCTGTGTGGTGTGTTCTTATTATAAATATTATTATATTATAACTAAAATAATTAAATTAAATAAATTAAATAAATTAAATAAATTAAATGAATTAAATGAATTAAATGAATTAAATGAATTAAATGAATTAAATGAATTAAATGAATTAAATGAATTAAATGAATTAAATGAATTAAATGAATTAAATGAATTAAATGAATTAAATGAATTAAATGAATTAAATGAATTAAATGAATTAAATGAATTAAATGAATTAAATGAGTTAAATGAGTTAGTAGATTGCATTTTTAGTGTATTTTCCCCATTCCTTTTTGTGTAATATATGTATGTTTATCCTATAAATTTTATATGTATTTATATCCTTTATCTTTCTGGTACCTTGTTGTACATTTTGCTGCATTTGTCACCCTCTTTTCACTTTCTCCTCTCATCTACTCAAAGGTTAACTGGAAGAGATCCCTCAAAGGGATAAGTTCGCCTTTGTACTTCTTACTAATTGTATGTTATTTTTAATATGTATTTTTGTACAATAAAGAGTTTACTACTACTACTACTACTACTAAATGAGTTAAATGAGTTAAATGAGTTAAATGAGTTAAATGAGTTAAATGAGTTAAATGAGTTAAATGAGTTAAATGAGTTAAATGAGTTAAATGAGTTAAATGAGTTAAATGAGTTAAATGAGTTAAATGAGTTAAATGAATTAAATGAATTAAATGAATTAAATGAATTAAATGAATTAAATGAATTAAATGAATTAAATGAATTAAATGAATTAAATGAATTAAATGAATTAAATGAATTAAATGAATTAAATGAATTAAATGAATTAAATGAATTAAATGAATTAAATGAATTAAATGAATTAAATGAATTAAATGAATTAAATGAATTAAATGAATTAAATGAATTAAATGAATTAAATGAATTAAATGAATTAAATGAATTAAATGAATTAAATGAATTAAATGAATTAAATGAATTAAATGAATTAAATGAATTAAATGAATTAAATGAATTAAATGAATTAAATGAATTAAATGAATTAAATGAATTAAATGAATTAAATGAATTAAATGAATTAAATGAATTAAATGAATTAAATGAATTAAATGAATTAAATGAATTAAATGAATTAAATGAATTAAATGAATTAAATGAATTAAATGAATTAAATGAATTAAATGAATTAAATGAATTAAATGAATTAAATGAATTAAATGAATTAAATGAATTAAATGAATTAAATGAATTAAATGAATTAAATGAATTAAATGAATTAAATGAATTAAATGAATTAAATGAATTAAATGAATTAAATGAATTAAATGAATTAAATGAATTAAATGAATTAAATGAATTAAATGAATTAAATGAATTAAATGAATTAAATGAATTAAATGAATTAAATGAATTAAATGAATTAAATGAATTAAATGAATTAAATGAATTAAATGAATTAAATGAATTAAATGAATTAAATGAATTAAATGAATTAAATGAATTAAATGAATTAAATGAATTAAATAAATTAAATAAATTCAAAAAAATAAATAAATTCAATAAATTCAATAAATTCAATAAATTAAATAAATAAATTAAATTAAATAAATTTAATAAATAAAGTCAATAAAATCAACAAAATATAAATAAAGTAAAAAAAATAAACATTTTTTTTAGTATTTTTTTTAGTTCTGACGGCACATCACTAAAACTACTTTAATGTAGCAAACCAGTAAGCAACCGATAATAAAGGTTACCATAACTGAATGAAAACCTGTTAAAAACCCTTAACAAAAACCCTATCGCGATGGGGTTTTGAGATTAACTCGGTTAAAGGTTAGGGTTACCGTTTCAATAAGGTTACCATTACAATCAGGTAACAGTATGATAGGGTTACCGAATGATAAGGTAACCGAATCGATTGGGTTACCGAATTGATAGGATTAAGCGTAAAGAGGGGTTTTCCGGTCCTTGGAATGAACGCGTCTAGCGAACTTTGAGGGATTGTGCCTCTGGTTGAAACTGAAAAACCGGCCAAGTGCGAGTCGGACTCGCGCACGAAGGGTTCCGTATCATTACCCAAAAAACGGCAAAAAAATCACGTTTGTTGTATGGGAGTCCCACTTAAATATTTATTTGATTTTGTTTTTAGTAGATATACAGGGTGGAAAGGCACGACGATCCTTTCCGGAAATGGGAGATAGTTTAGCCTAAGCTCTATATTTTCTCCATAGAAACTATGTTAATATGGGCAACCGTTTCTAAATTATGACCTTTTAAACATCCACGCAAAAAACTACTTTGTTCTAACCCTAACAGGTGACAGGGTCAATGAACTTACTTGTAAACAATCAGTATTCGACAGGAAATTATGCTAATTTGTTGCCATCTAACCATTTTTAGGTCTGCTTACAGCACGGTAAGAATCATTGCAGGATTTTCGCTTTCTTAGTGGTTCCACTTGTTCAATACTTGAATGTAATAGTTATGTTATTCCTTAATATTAATAATACTAACCACAACATTGTTTACAACGACAGTTCAAATGGTGACATTGACAACCACTCAAAAGTACGCAATCGTCTTATAAATATCTCTGGTTTCCTTGACTGATAAAAAGGTTTTAGTTTCTTAACACGTTTCACAAAATTATTTTCGAATAATTGGAAACTATCTCAAATAATTAAAAATAACAAGTAGGTTGTGTTAGTTGCACCAAATGAACTTGCAAAAATGAAATACTAAGAATAAATCAAGAATAAATACTTCTTCAATACCAAACTAACAAACCTTCTTGCGTGGTAGGAAATAGACAAGACGTCTGATGTTTGAAATTAAATTTTCATTGAACTATACTTATTGAATGTCATATTCTTCAAATAAAAATGTTAGATGCTCGTGGCTATTTAAATTTGTGGGGCTGTGTAAAAGATATGGTGTACCAAACCAAACGGAATGTGAAACTGCGGACGAAATGAGACAAAGGCTAATTGGTGCTTTCTGCGGAGGATAAATGACGAAGAGCATACACTATATCGCATGTGCATCGACATACTCGGGTACGGGCTGCGGCGGCGTTGTAATACACGGAGGTACATTTGAACACCGTATGTGAAAAGAAGATAGTATTAAATATTGGAAAAAAGTAATTATCTAAGAAAGTAATAAAATTGTTTGTAATATTTTTGCATGCATTTGATTTATTTGACATTTATGCGTCATTCATACATCATTGCGATACTGTCAACGATCGGAAAAAAGTGTAAAGTCCCGAGCTTTCCCGACGGAGATCCTTAATCTAGCCGTCATGTGCACAACTGCACATGCTATAGGGTTATCACCACAGTTAAAAAGTAGTATTTTTGCAATTTTTATTTTTTACTCAATTAACGATTCTTACCATTACCAATAGTCTCTGTATCACTTAAACGACCTAATACTTCCGGGAAGGATCGTCGTGCCTTTCCACCCTGTATATTTGTTGTTAAAGCGGCAACAGAAATAAATAAATAAATAAATATTATAGGGACATTCTTACACAAATTGACTAAGTCCCACGGTAAGCTCAAGAAAGCTTGTGTTGTGGGTACTCAGACAACGATATATATAATATATTGTTATGTTAAAGTGTAGACATTTGAAAATAGACCGTAGGGTCGGTCAGTTATGACGCATATTAGCTTGCACGGCCGTGTGCCGAAACTGATCGACTATTTCGATCAGTTTGTTAACTGCATCCGTAGCTCAATGGGTGACGCTCTGACTACTGAGCTGAAGGTCTGAGGATCGAATCCTAGAGCGGCCTAACTTTTTCTAAGTTTCTTTCTGTTTTATAATTTGTATTTTTTAAAACTAGTTGTGGGAATGACAGGTAAAATTATGGCATTTGAGCTGGTAACCGCTAATAAAGCAGTCATGTCCTGCACTGTACCTGGTGATTAAGAATTTAAAATGTAACGAAATTCCGAAATCTAAAGTTGTTATTAAGTAAATTCTGGACATTCCGTCAGTGGCAGTGACGAAGTTTATTTTTATTTAAAGTGCCGGAACATATCCGATAGGGCCTACCGAAACGCCCTAGAGATACGGCTACAATTAGATGTATTTGAACTCGAACATAGACTGAGCTAGAAAGACTGGCAGGGTTTGGATGAATCCCCGTCGAACATCTGACGAAATTTCACCTGGCGCCCACTTCTTATAAATTAAGTCTTTAGTTTTATTTAGGATAGTAGTGTTTTTAGTGAATAAATTAATCTTTGTGTTAAAACGTTATTGACCGTGTTTCAATTACCTTATCGACCCGTAACAATGGCGCCCAACGTGGGGCCATTGTTACGGGTCGAAGGTTCTAATAGAACCAGACCTGGCGTATAAAGGCCAGTCAGAGAAATCCGTAGCTCCTAGTAAGGTCATAGAAGTTGCAGAAGTTAAATCGGTACAAAGTCGTGCATCAAATGTGGCGGCCAAGCGATGTTGGAATTGTCGAGAGAGTGGACATATGTTTAGAGAGTGTTCGGTACCGAGACAGAGGCTCTTTTGCTTCAAGTGTGGACGGTTTGGGGTAACGTCAAAAGATTGTGTGTGCAAGGGAAAAGAGCAAGGGGGAAGTTCAACGAATGCTGCCAACTGAATTTCTCCCTGGAGCGTAATAGTAGTGAGTGGCAGGCATGGTTGGGGACGGTGAGGAAGTTCTTTGTGCGGGATGATAATTCTGAGTGTGATTTATGCCCATTATTAATAGAGAAACAGAACGACAATAGAACTTACGTACAGTTGAGCATTATGGGTCACGCTTACACTGGATTGTTAGATTGTGGTGCAAATCGTACGGTTGGTAATTTACAGTTTGCTAGAGTGATGAACAGACTTGGGCTAAGGGCTAACAGTATGGAACCAAAGGGGGTTTCTACAGCGTGTGGTGCATCGCA
Source organism: Cydia splendana (assembly GCF_910591565.1). NCBI lineage: Eukaryota > Metazoa > Arthropoda > Insecta > Lepidoptera > Tortricidae > Cydia > Cydia splendana. Next base: position 5,376,501 of record NC_085980.1, on the reverse strand, counting down.
TGATATTACCGAAATGTTTGAGGTGCCGATTAGCTTCGATGGTCAATTTAGTGTAATGCCGATTATGGTGATGCCAGCTCTCAAACAACAGTTAGTGTTGGGTAAAGATTTTTTTAAGGAGTTCGGGGTGGAAATTCGGTTTAAAAGTGAGATTACTCGTAGTCGCGTGGAACTCGGAGAGATGGAGATAAAGAATCCAATAATTGTGGCGAAGGAAGACCTTACGTCGGAGCAGCAAGCAGTACTGGAAGGGTTGATAGATGAAATGAAACAGACGATTGGTTGTGGGTTAGGAAGGACTGAGATATTGAGACATACCATTGACACAGCGGACAGTAAGCCAATATATCAGAGACAGTACAATGTTTCACCAGTGGTAAAAAAGATGATTGAAAAAGAATTGGATGAGATGTTAGCCAAAGATGTGGTGGAACCGTCGTATAGCTCATGGTGCTCGCCTGTAGTAATTGTAAAAAAACCCAACGGGGATAATAGGTTGTGTCTCGATAGCAGGCAACTAAATCGAGTCACGAAACGTGACACATATCCGTTGCCTAGAGTGACAAGTGTTCTTGATAGTTTGCGTAACGCGAAATTTTTAAGTACTATCGATCTCAAGTCGGCATTTTGGCAGATACAGCTAGAAGAGGGCAGTAAGGAAAAAACGGCTTTTGCTGTGCCTGGTAGAGGGCTGTTTCATTTCAAAGTAATGCCATTTGGCCTGGTGAATGCATCACAGACGCAGCAGAGATTGATGGATATTTTGTTCAATGCGGAAGAGGGCAAAGTATGGGCATATCTGGATGATATTGTGATTTCTTCGGTTACATTTGATGAGCACATGGAGTTATTAAGGAAGGTGATGTCTACTTTGAAGGCAGCCAATTTGACGATTAACGTGGAAAAATGTCGGTTTGCTCGGCCTAGCTTACGGTACTTGGGGTACATTGTAGATAAAGATGGGCTCAGGACGGATCCAGAGAAAGTGGAGGCGATCTTAAACTTCCCCAGGCCAAAGACATTTACAGAGTTGAAACGTTTCATAGGGCTTGCCAGTTGGTACAGACGCTTTGTAAAAGACTTCGCTGACGTAGCAGGACCGCTTCATGACCTCACTAAGGGAAAAGCAAAAAAGTTGAGTTGGACATCTGAGGCAGAATCGGCCTGGGTAAAACTTAAGACACTGCTTACTTCAACTTCGGTAATGACATGTCCGAATTATGATAAGCCATTTTTCATCCAATGTGATGCTTCAAATACTGGTATTGGGGCGGTACTCTGTCAAAAATCTAATGATGCGGAACAGCCTATAGCATACTTAAGTCGGAAATTAAATGATAGTGAAAAGAAGTACTCGGCCTCCGAAAGAGAACTACTTAGTGTAGTTTATGCAGTAGAAAAGTTTAGGCCATACGTTGATGGTACGCATTTTACTGTGGTGACAGATCACAGTGCTTTACAGTGGCTGCACAGGATGAAGGATCCGCATGGCCGTTTAGCACGCTGGGCTATGAAGTTACAGCAATTTGACTTCGACATCATCCATAGACCAGGAAAGTGTCATACGGTACCGGATGCTTTGTCCAGAGGAGTTGCGCAGCCGGAATGCGAATTAGATTTGATTGAAATCTTAGATCATCACAAGGATGCATGGTATAAAGATAAGGTAACGAAAGTCTCGTCTGCAAGCAATAATTCGGAATGGTTAGTTTCGGATGGCCTTCTGTACAAAAGAATACCAATGAAGGAGTATCCTAATGAAGAGGATGTATGGAAACTGTACGTTCCCGAAATGTTACGTGGCCAGGTTCTTCAGGAGTGTCATGACAATCCGGTTTCGGGTCATCTAGGGATTAGAAAAACGTATCTTAGGATTAAACAGAGATTCTTTTGGTATGACATGTTGAAGGATGTGAAGCAATATGTAAATGAGTGCGAATGTTGTGCTAGTCGGAAAGTATCACAAAAATTACCGTTGGGACACATGGGACGCCACAGGGAAATAACGGGGCCATGGCAGGCTGTATCCATGGATTTTATGGGTCCCTTTCCTAAAAGTAAAAAGGGTAACACCATGCTGCTAGTCATGTCATGCTTATTTAGTAAGTTTACAGTGTTATTTCCTCTTCGAACAGGTAAAGCCGATAAAATGTGTGAAATAGTAGAAAGGCAGTTTTTACTTTTTGGCGCTCCGGAAACAATTGTATGCGACAACGGGAAGCAATTCGAATCTAATCTGTTTAAGGACTTAGCGGCGAAGTACAATGTGGTACTACGGTACACTCCGCACTATCATCCCCAGAGCAATCCGACGGAGAGGGTAAATCGCGTTATTGGTACTATGATTTCGTCGTATATTAAAGGTAGGAAACATAACGAGTGGGATGTCAATTTAGACCATATAGGCCATGCAATCAGGTCGGCTGTGCATGAGACTACTAGATACACACCGTCGTACTTATTTTTAGGTAGGGAAACAACGGTTTCAAATTTATCACCATCACCTTTTGGAGGGCCGTTGTCTGTACCAGCAGATAGTGATGTAATAAACATAGTTAATTACTTGGAAAGTCTTAAGAAACGGGCAGAGATTTTTAAAGAAGTGCAAGAAAGAATTAAACATTCTCATTTCAAGAGTGCTCAGCATTATGATAACAGGAGACGTCCGGAAACTTTCCAGTTAGGTGATATAGTTTGGAAAAGAACCAAATGCCTTTCTAAGGCCAGTGATAAATTCATGGCTAAACTGGCTCCTAAATTCGAGAGGGCAGTCGTAGTGGAGAAGTTATCTGACATAGTTTTTAGATTAAATAATGCACAGGGTAAAAGTATTGGGACATGGCATATCAAAGATTTGAAGCCATATTTTGTAAAAAAATAAATAAATTTGAAATTTATTTATTTTTAAAAGAGGGAAGGGGTATGTTATGTTAAAGTGTAGACATTTGAAAATAGACCGTAGGGTCGGTCAGTTATGACGCATATTAGCTTGCACGGCCGTGTGCCGAAACTGATCGACTATTTCGATCAGTTTGTTAACTGCATCCGTAGCTCAATGGGTGACGCTCTGACTACTGAGCTGAAGGTCTGAGGATCGAATCCTAGAGCGGCCTAACTTTTTCTAAGTTTCTTTCTGTTTTATAATTTGTATTTTTTAAAACTAGTTGTGGGAATGACAGGTAAAATTATGGCATTTGAGCTGGTAACCGCTAATAAAGCAGTCATGTCCTGCACTGTACCTGGTGATTAAGAATTTAAAATGTAACGAAATTCCGAAATCTAAAGTTGTTATTAAGTAAATTCTGGACATTCCGTCAGTGGCAGTGACGAAGTTTATTTTTATTTAAAGTGCCGGAACATATCCGATAGGGCCTACCGAAACGCCCTAGAGATACGGCTACAATTAGATGTATTTGAACTCGAACATAGACTGAGCTAGAAAGACTGGCAGGGTTTGGATGAATCCCCGTCGAACATCTGACGAAATTTCACCTGGCGCCCACTTCTTTATAAATTAAGTCTTTAGTTTTATTTAGGATAGTAGTGTTTTTAGTGAATAAATTAATCTTTGTGTTAAAACGTTATTGACCGTGTTTCAATTACCTTATCGACCCGTAACAATATAAATACTTAAATACATAGAAACAACCATGACTCAGGAACAAATATCTGTATCATCATACAAATAAATGCCCTTACCAGGATTCGAACCCGGGACCATCGGCTTCATAGGCAGGGTCACTACCCACTAGGCCAGACCGGTCGTCTGGCCTAGTGGGTAGTGACCCTGCCTAGTGAAATACCTACATCATCTGTGAAAATTTCAACTGTCTAGCTATCACGGTTCATGAGTTACAGCCTGGTTACGGAGAGACGGACAGACAGACGGACAGACAGACAGCGGAGTCTTAGTAATAGGGTCCCGTTTTTACCCTTTGGGTACGGAATCTTAAAAATACCTAGTTGTGTTTTCTAACTCATCGACAGGTGGATAGATAGAATAAGTGTTTATTGGCACACTTTAGTAAAAGGTACAGCTTCAGGAAAAAACAATTGATTAAAGATAGAGGCAGGCAACAGGCGGTGTTATCGTTAAAAACCGATCTCTTCCAGACCAGGGCTCGGAACCGGTATTTTTTAAAAACCCCGAAATAGCAAAATATTTATAATTATTTTATGCTCTTTACGTAGGACTGAATCATGTATTTAGGTAACGACTTTGTATTATTAGGTTGTTCCTTTAAAAATGAAATAATATACCAAAGAACGAAAAAGAACGTAATAATACCGGTATTTTTGTATGGAGCAAATACCGGTTTCCGACCCCTGTTCCAGACTACTTTTGGGTAGCGGAAACATATATCTCTAGGTATCTCCATGGTATAATAATATACTCCGCCTGGTACTCCATTCCCGTCTTTTCTAGGTCACCTAACTGACACGGGCCTACGTCATCATGCGACAGCGCTATATGATAATATGCGATAGCGCTATATATAGCGGCCATGTTGTTGTGACGTAGGCCCGTGTCACTCTGGGAATGGAAGACCATGTTTTATTAGACTATGGGTATCTCTAAATATCTCTGTAGATATCTTTAGGTATATAAAAGTAAACAAACAATTTGTACATTTTCGGGTAGTTATAACATTTATTAGTTAACTGACCAAATACAAAACCACCTGGACCAGTCAGTCCAGTCACTGAACGACCTGACCTTAACTTACATTATTTGATCGTGTAATGTTTTCATCTACCCTCAACTGGCTTAAGGAGCCGTTTGAGGGTAGATTTTGTTTACTTTTATTTAAATACCTAAAGATACAGAGTATAGTAACTTTTCATATGTAGATAAGTAGGTATAATTCGTTGGCATATATAAGCAAAAGCCACTTACAGGCGGCTATTTTCGATAATTTCGGCTGCATCTCGGCTATATGCATGTACTGTACAGCCAGCTGCAAAAGTGCATAGCCACTTTATAAACGAATTCCATTCATATGTCTAACAATTTTGCAGCTTGCTGTACATCAATAGTACATTACGATACAAGTGCGAAAAGTAGGAAAACACGACCGAAGGAATGTTTTAAATCGACACGAGTTGCGAATTACCTATTCGCACGTGTATTGTACAACGTTTTACAGTACATATGGCCGTTTAAATTTTCGACATACGCACGTATTGAGCTAATTACCGCACTAGGGCGGTAAAGTAGCACCATATGTACTGTAAAATATGTTACAACCACGTTTCAACAAGTACAATTAAGTACCTAAGTCACTAAGTAAGTACTATCAAAAAATTTAAGTAACAATGCACTTTATTACACTTGTAACACGGTTTATTGTCCAATAATTTCAATGGTGTTAGTTAGTGACTTTTGCTTGTCACCCGACGAATTATTAATTCATAAAAATAAAGCAGCTTTTTATAAACAATCTTAATAGATCAAAATAACATATTAATATCCAAGTTTTTGTCATAATTTTCCCCAATAGCGACTGCAGGAGCCTCGTAAACCGACAACAATCTCCTGCACACTGTAGGGACGTTAACAATGTTATTTTGTACTGATTACTCGTAAATATCTCCATCAATCCATACATTTTATGAATACCCATTCCTCCCCGAGTATTTTGTCGTCACAGAAAATATACTAAGACGGTAGTCGGACTGGCAGGCCAGCCAAAATTATTAAAGGGGCCCACAGATTACCAGTTCGCCGGACAGTTCCGAACAACTGACAGGCTGATATTGTCCGACGAACTGGTAATCTGTGGGCCCCTTAAAAGGCAAATTGAAACTAATAAAGTGAGTACATATATTAATTCAAACTTACACCTGACCAAAACGATATCTAAATAATGTTATTTTGTTCTCATTCGTCTGTGCGTCTCGCTCGCGCTAATACATGTACGGACACGTCCGAGCGAAATTAACGCGCGAATGGTAACTACTGACATTATTTAGACATCGTTTTGAAGAATACTTTTAAGCATATTTTACCATCTTAGTATTAAAGTTCCTGTTAGCACGTTGAAATGTATTTATACTTCTTTAGTAGAGTCTATTATTAGTTACGGTCTTGACTGCTATGGCCTCACGTTTAAAACAAACATAGATAAATTAGAAATGTTACAAATCCGTTTTCTAAAACTACTAGTTAATAAAAAGATAAAATACAGTTGCAAATCTGACTACTTACAGACAATTATTTAAATTATGTAAAATTTTACCAGTGGGAATAAAACTCAAATATATGTTAGCTATAAACAGTCATGGCAGCCAGGAACACAGAGATCTAGTCAAACATAGTCATAATACCAGAGCACTAACTGCGGGCAAATATGAAGTACCTAGGGTGTATAATTATTACGGCGATAGGACACTTAAAAAACGTTTACCCTATTTACTGAATACTTTGCCTGCGGACATAGTCAAAGAGCCCAAAAAAAGTAGATTTAAAAATAGTCTAAAAAGGTATCTCCTGAATACTCTATAGGAGATGTGTTGTTACCCTACAGAGTATTCATGACATACCTACTTACCTAAGTATTTTAACTCCCAAATGTAAACCTATTATAATATTTAAATTTTATTAAGTATAGTATAGTGAGACTCCACAGTCAAACTAAATGTAGTTTTGTGGAGCATTGTCCTTACAAAAAAGTTGTAACTTCTTGTATAATAAATAACTATAATAAAAATAAAAATAAATACCTACAGTTCATAGGTACTGCTCGTAGCGCTACGCCGTAGCAGATATTTTCCATTTTGTAGCGAAAACTCTTCATAGCGCATTGCTACGCATCATTGTATTATGCGTATTAGCGCTATGAAAGGGTTAATAGGCGATTAGAAAAAGATGGCGTGATTATATTTTTCATTTCTTTTCATTGGTAAACTTCGGAGTTAGGGGGGGGGGATTTATTTTCATAAATCCATTTTTTTTACTATAAAAAAAATTAAAAATTGTTTTTGAATGTACAATTTGGGCCCTTTCAATCGATACCCCACTTGACCTACTAACTAGACTTCAAAATTTTGCCATATTTAATAAAAATAACATTTCGGTGTGTCTGGGTTAGCGTTGTTCATGGTTATTCCAATCGATAAGCTTTAGTAGTTCTCGAGATATTAAGCGATGTGACAGACAGACGGACGGACGGACAGTCGCACCGTAAGAGTTCCTTATGTACCTTTTTGGTACGGAACCCTAAAAATGCTTCCATCAGATTTAAACTTGGTATCGGTACCAATATAAATTTCAAAATGCTTTACATGCTTAGAGCATTTAGTAACTGGAGATGTCATCGCTGTCATTTTCTTTACGAAACAGTCTGCCGATTTTTGCGGGGGAGGGGACGTCAAATGTATTGCTATTTCTACATGATTTGTACGTAACGTACAAATAGCCAATAGCCATGTCAGTCCATACAAAAGATTGCACAATTGTGCAAGTTTTTCGGCAGAGAGGTAAGCTCTTAATGGCCACTCCAGTTATTAAATGCTCTAAGATTACATGACATGTCATTGCGTGAGTGCCGCAAACTCTGATGCCGATACCTAATATATTGCCGTGAGACTTTGTTCGAACTTCAACTACTGCATATTATTTCCCTATGCCCCAGCGTCTTAGCATCAGCATCCTTTTGTCACGAGTCTCATTTCGTGGTCCACTAGCCACCCTATCACCCTAACGGTAACACACATGTCCTGCAACCCCGTTTGCATGGCAATTTCGACCTTATCTCATCGTAATTAGGTTCAAATCAGTTTGAACTTGGTTCTTAATTTGTACTATTTTGTGTTTCAAGTGCCAATAGTACAAAGTTGTATAAAGTGAGGAGTCTCAGACACAGCAGTTATGAAGTTTGTTGAATTAGAGTCCGTTTTTGGCCACCATCCATAGGTAGATCTATGTAGTGTTTAATTATTTTCCATCGTATTTTCAGGGAAACGTACGAACGTGTCTTGCTATTTCAGTCAGTCTCGGTACAAAAAGTACTGCAGTCCATGAGGTTGACTGAAGTAGCATGATAAATACGAACGTGTCCGAGAAAATTCAAGTGTCACAGAGAGGCAACACGTCGAACGTGGTTCGCGGTATGGTGCCAGTCGGCCCTATTCCCAACTTTAAGATACCTACCTACGTCAAATATCACGGCTAGATGCGATATGGATTAGATATATCAGTGTTAAAAGTGACGTTTTTGTTTGAAGAAACGTCACTTTTGACACTGAAATATCTAATCCATATCGTATCTAGTCGTAATATTTGATGTATCTTAAAGTTCGAATCGGGCCGAGTGTCACTCGTGCAATTAAAGTTTCGTTCATTCCATTCGTGTCAGGGCTATAACCGCGAAAACCGAAGTTCGCAAATTACGGGCATCTTACTCTTTCATTCTTACGCCTAAATGGGAGTAAAAGAGAAAGATGCCCAGCATTCGTGAATCGACCTGTACCTACATTCATTAAATTTCCCGTCTCTTTTGACTCTGCGGTCATAATTACAATGTTGACCGAGTGCCAAACCCCTAAACGGCAAGATAATTAATTATGGAAACGTTTCAATAATAGGCGATTTAAATTTAAAACAGCCAGTTTATTACCGAGTTATAGATTACCTCGCACAGACACTGCTTTATAAATTTGCTCAGACCATCTTAGATATCTTAGGTTGTCTGGAAGAGATCGCTTTTTAGCGATAAGGCCGCCTGTTGTTTACCTCTGCTTGTATTTCTGTTTTCTTTTGTATTGTCTTCTTTTATTGAGGTGTGCAATAAAGAGTATTTGTATTGTATATTTTTTTGTGAGTATGCGAATAAAAGAAAGCGCCTGTACCTAATGTAAAGCGTATACGAAAACCGCAAAATCACCACGCGTTGGCGCTCTTAGGTATTCGTAAAGTAATACACAAGTCGCATATTATAGTGTAATAGTTTTAACCCCAAAACACTTATTTTTACTAATATTTGTAATTTACATGTGTACACCTTTTGAACGCAACAGACGACAATAGACTTCAACGAAAAATCGTGACAACGACGCCAAAGACGGCATTTGACGTCGATCGTTTTTTGATGAATATCTACTGAAAAACACCCCACTTTTAGGTTGGCATTATTTATTCACAAAACTAAATTTTATGCTATATTTTTCTAGTTGGAAAGTGGTCTGTGTTGAAAGCAAAGCGTTTTTCAATTAGGTGGCCGCGGTCGGAATTTTTATGGCTTGTTGGCTTTCACCCCTTGCGAGTGAAAGGATTATTCCAGGTTTTTTGTACAGAATATTAATTAATAATTTTAGGTTAACTTTCGATGATTATGAGATGGAATGTGTGAAAGAACTGACATTTTGTAAATTAATAACTCTCCGAGTTTAAAAAATATTAAGTTTTTATAAAATTATAATCCACCAACGGTTTTCGACTTCTTAATTTTCAGAAGTTATTAAAAATATACTCAATGTCACCATGACCACGAAAAGAAATCGATTGACACGAGAAACGACACGACCATCTATCAAAATCGAGTCAGTAGTTGCCGAAAATTTCAAAAAAGTTCTCGGAAAACTTTCATTTTGGGAATTTTCATCAAAAATGTTCTCTGTGGAAATTTCGCAATTTTGGAAACTTTCCGACGGCACATTAATACTTTTGACGCTACGATGGAACATACCAATAATTGAAATTGAATAATGATCCTCACCTAGGTATTCAGATAAATTGCCAAAGTTTAACCCATTTATTGACTTTCATAGTCGAGAAAAAAATCAATACAAAAACATCCAATTCCAACCTAGGTTGTTCGATCGAACCTCATCTTCCACATCAAATGATTAAATATCAGCAAACAAGAATGGTTTATAAAAAAAGCTAAACACCAATTTGTTTAAAATGATCTCAAAATGACATCAACTTCAACAGAATGTATTTGCCCAAGCTTTTTTAATTAGTTTAGCCACATCTGCGCCTCATGTCTATTTGTTTTTCTTTACATCACATTTGTTTAGCCCGAAGCTATTTTCCATAAATAGTACAAGTGGATTTTATATTTTATTACAAAGTGCACCTTCTCACAAGGACATAGAGTGGGGTTTAAAACGGGAGAGCCGTCTAAGATACGAGGATTTGAAAAAGAATTATAGTCGTATTGGAACACCAAACACTAGAGTCCACTGACAATAGTTTAGATTAAGATCCTAATTGCATGTAGATATAGAGTTGATTTCAGAATAGCAGAACATGGTGAGATAAGATGTTTGTAAAGTAAGTTGCATCATACAAGAACCACTATAGTGATTCGATGAAAAGTTTAATTTTCGACCTAATTAGCATGTGGAAAGAGATAATTTTGCAATAACAGAAGTATAACAGATAGGAGGTTTGCTAAGTAAGTTGTTGTATTGGATCAACAAACACTAGTGAGTGACAATAGTTTTAATTGCCTGAGGGTGGTTTAAAAATGAGGTACCTAGTTTGCGGTGGAGTGCAAATACTACAGCCGCGAGGTAAGCCTTAGTGCTCTGGTTTACTTTGTTTGCTAGATTTACCCCCTCTTTTATCTTATTATTAAGTACCCAGATATGTTTGTACACATTTAAACTTTCACGTATTTAGTTAATGGTATTGCATGAAGCCTTGTCATCTTTGAGCTTTCCCGGTTGCGTCCTAGACTTCCTATTAGACTAGAGGATTGGTTATTCCGAAGATCTGGCGCTGGCACTAATGTTTATGAAAGTGATTGCTCTCTATCTGATCTCCCAACCCAGAGTTGGGCTTCGTTGGAATCACTAGGTACTTACACTAGGTTAATGTTGAAAAGACCGTCCATCAGGTCAGGTACAGCCATTTACAAGCTCTTTTGTCGCTTCTAACTCTTGCGATCGGTAGAGCAGAAGGAGCGAAGCTCTTCCTTTTTAACTGTGTCTGAACGAACCGCTATAACGGTCTTCCCAAACAAAAAGTTCATATGCCGGTCTTCACCACATTGACTTAAATCAAATGGTAGTCTACATAAGTCGGAGAAACTTATTGTTAGGTAAGAGCCAAGGTTCGACCCAACAACCGGCGACCACTCGCCAAAAAATGGTTTGTAAAATATTAAACAAAGGTTCTTATTTCGGAACTGTAACAGTATACAAGTTGATCAGACGGAAAAACCAGCTACTGATGGTTTAATATGTATTACTATATTTTATGACCCGATATATTCTTTATAAGTTTTTATTAATTACTTAACTAGGTACTCGCAAAAACGATTGGTGAAATCAAATATGCTTACTTTTATAAAGTAAAATAATGATTATAATGCGCACCACCGACCTCATATTTGTTCAAACTAATGTAAAGATTTGATTAGTAAGCATACTCACAAGTTACTCAGAAAGTGAACGCACTGTTTAATCTAACCTACCAGACTTTAACCAAAGGCAAACAATTATGAAATTATAAAATTATCCTGATCCTTCAGCGCGAGCAGATTGCCGAGAAATTATTCACAAAGCAACCCCAGACTTGATGATATTGTATTAGGTGATCACATACGAATGCGATTTTAATGGATACGCGGGACGAACCCTCGTAAAATACCTTGCAACCGTACCGTGCACAATAAAAGACCCATTTCATCCGCCATTTTAGCGGGCGCTTACGTCAGTTTGACAGTCTGTGCGCGCCAACCCCAATCTAAATTAAAATCTAAAACCTTGTAAACAAGGCAAGTGCTCACTTTTTCGGGGATTTTAACCCTCGGAATTATAACGGGAGGTTATAAAGGGGGAGTGCAGCGGTCATGTCTGTCGCTTTGGATACGCTTGCGATATCGACGTTGAATTTGCGCTATTGTATTGTGTTTTTGATCAATAAAAGAATAATTAAAAAATAATTAGGTTAGTTGTAATATTTCTGAGTCGATAGAGCAACTTACTGCCTTGTGCTACACGAATCTTGGATTTGTATGCCTTTATTTTAAATTAATATCTATAATTTAAACTTTTATCAAAGGGGAGACTGCTAAAGAATTTCAAGTTATTGAAAATATAATACGTATTGCAATAATATTCTGTAATAAATATATAATAACATTAATAAATATTGTATAACTTATTAAAAATCCAGTAAACAGAATAGCAAATTCACAGAATTCACTGCATGACATTGGCGTGTGAATTGTGATATCCCAGTTGAGATGATCCTATCTGAACCATGTGAGGCGGAGAACTCTTGATGACCAGAGGGGCCATAGGAGCGTTCGGTAGATGGGGCTCCTTCCGGTGTCTCTGGTAGGGGGTGGTGGGGGGTATGGACTTCTCGGTAACTCTTTCAGGTGTCCCCATTTTTTGTAGCTCTGCTAAATTGCTGGCGAGTTCCGCAGCCGCTTCGCCGTAGAGACGGTGCCCGCGGCGCACCTGTTTAGGAATTCTAGTGTTAGGGTTGGCCATGTTCTGCGTGTTTATTAGGTGGTAAAGATATGATTGGGAACTTAGCTGGCCTATTGATTACACATGCTCGCGTATATTACGCCATGTATATACACTATAGCACACGTCAAAATTTGTGACGAACTGATAATGAAATTTAATTACACTAGTAGTTCGCCCCGAACTGAGAACTCGCGGCTTGCCAAAAATTATATAGAGCAATTAACTTTGTTGCACCTACTTACTCGTATAGTTCGACATAAAATAGTAGAAAATAATTTTCAAGAAAAAATAATTGGCCAAGCACGAAGTCAAGACTACGGTGTTCAGAGCACCGTTCCCTTTCTCTATACGCCTTACTAACTCTATGTGCTCTATTGTGAAAAAAAAAACACAACGACAGTGAAGAACGGAATTCTTAATTTGTATTTTTTCAGACAAACTGCAATAATAAATATGATTCTTACTGGGCACATTGAGAATTGGTTGGAAAGCCTGTTCGAAATTTAAACTTATTTGCAATATAATAAGGTTGTATTTTGTAGATCTCTCTCATACTTATAGTAGGCTATTCAGAAAAAAAAACCCACAAAAATAAGCAAGCAGAATTAAACTTTGTATCAAAGACATAAGTCATAAATTTCAATGCCAAAGTTTTAACTAAGGATCTTTCTCGCTAAAACTACTTCCTAATATGAAATGACCACTGTAAGCATCAGTTAGCTAGCCCTAAGCAACCAAAGATCAGGCTGCAGTTGAAAAACTAATAAAGATAAAGTTAAGCTGATAATTTTCCCGCCGTCTCCATGCTTCTTTAAGTTGGGTATTGACTGGTCAGCTGCCTGTTAGCTATAGTTTTCGCGAAAATCGCCAGGACAGAGGTGAAAATTTTTGTATGAAAACTTGCAACTTTAAATGCATTTTTTATCGAAACCATTGCACTCTAAAATGAAGTCAAAATCAGTCCATCGACTCAATTTTTTGCAAGCTTTCTAATGGTACCCCACACGATTCTTACAAATAAAAAAAAATTCAAGCTACCCCTCTCCACCCCCTAAATTTCCCCCTAAAATCAGAAATAAGCAGTTTTGACTTATTCACAGTGTTAGTGATGGTACTTGCCATAACTATTCCAAATTTTTGGTACCTACATCAAACGGTCTTTGAGAAAAACGCATTTAACCGATTTGCAAGACCGAAGTGATCCCATAAGAGCACCGTGAACAAAGTTTTGTACGGTGCTCTAAAAAACCGACTTCTATGGGGGCCGGTGAAAGATTATTGTCCATAGATGGTGCACTATGTAGAAAATGAGGTAAAACCACCCACTTTTCTAGTAGGTAGCATTTCGTTTCTCTAAACGTCGCAGTTTTAGCCTCACGAACCCACTTCTCTGATAGCAGTTCGGTTCTGTGAGGATTGCAGTTCGAACCTAACCAAAATCACTTTTCTAGTAGCATTTCGTTTCTGTAAGGCTCGCAGTTCTAACCTAACCTAACCCACTTTTTCTCGGTTCTGTGAGGATCGCAGTTCAAACCTAACCATTTTAGAGGAAATTTTAGAGTTCCATTGCATTTAATTTCTACTATTTTATGTCCCACTATAGGCGGCAATGGAACAAAAATCGCGTGGATATATTACAAGGTCTGTGGAGCCCTTAACTGATACTGTATCTGTGGTAAGCCGAAATATTTCCTGTCAAATGTCAAATACCTGTATTATGTTTATTTTTATCTTGCTAATTATTTCAAAATGGTAAATTTAAAAACGATTTATAAAAGTGCAAGCCGAGCACTTTCATTTGATACCAAACTCGACCATACTTTCTTGCAAAAAGATGACCAGAATAGCAAGACCCCTCACAAATAGCTTTTCAGCCTTCTAAGCTCTTCTACCTCAATAACCCCTTGATCGAGCCTGCTCATAATTTAATGACTAAAATATAATGCCCTCAACTACATGTTTACCCAATTTCATTTAAATTAGAACACATTTACTTAAGTTCTTGAGTATCAAACTATACTCTGATAGTTCAGCTTAAAAACATTGAAATGCCGGGACGTGCCTCTAGCCAGCCGCGTGTCCCAAGTCGAATGTAAGAACTTCGTTCGCTTCGCTCGCTCGTTCGAAAATCGAATTGAACTATTGTCGCTGAATGCTGACCCCTGACTTTGCTGATTATAGCCTAAAGATAAAATAAGCAATTTTTCTCGGTTTCACTAGGGAAAACATGATGACCGTCAAATGTATTAAGCACAGACATACTAACAAGGGAGCGTGCCGGGTGCGCTTACCGTCCTATCCCCAAGCAGCTCCACATGTCTCTGCGGCGGTCGATACACTTCCCGCATCTTCCTGCTCTCCTGGTCACTCAACGTTAACGCACCGTACTCTGGAATACGGTGTAAATTCTCAAACCCTATAGCTGCCAAACTCGCCTCTTCTTTCAGCTCAGCTCTCCTTCGCGACACCCACTCGATCTGCTCTTGCAGCTTGCGGCAATCCTTCTCGTTGCTCGACAGATCGTTGCGGAGCGAGTCCATGATCTCCCGGTATCGGACACGGACGTTCTGGTCTATCGCGTGAAGGTTTTGAATCTCGTTTTGTGTCTCTCTGATCTTGGATTTTGAGAGGCGGAGACGGCTTTCCTGTTGATCGGTAAGAAGGAATCAATAATTTTGAAAATAAAGATGATAATATAGTATACTAGTCAGAGATGTTAGTAGGAGGAAAGTCTCCGACCACCAGAACTGAATACTTTTGCACTAGATTAGAAATAGGCACGGTGGGGTTGGAGAAAGAATATCCAGCAAAGGGTATAGGTATTTAATCACACAATGAATTTTACACCATTCTTTCTCCTCTCTTTCTCTTACACATAGAAGCGACGACGAACGTTGTTCAAATACAGAGTATTAATACGACTAAAACCTAGAGGACAATATCTAGAAATACCTTCTCAGTTGCCTCCTAACCAGTAGACATCGAGGTGGTCGTCCGAGTTCTCTTCCTATTCCACATCGAAACTCTAAACGAGTTGTGACATTTACAGTGGACCACTATTAGAGCGCTAAGAGCACGCTAAGAGGATGTAATGTTGAAACGAAACACCATCTCAAGCGAGCTTCCTATAGTTTGTTTTTTTTAGCATTAGAAAAAAGGTAACCAATCTTGGCATGTCTTTTAATTGAAAGACACGTTTTAAAAATAAGTCTCGGCAAATATGTAACAATTATGAATCTAATACGATCATTTATATTCTTCTGCTTTCATAAATAATAGTTACTGATTTTTAAAAAAGCGTTTTTCAATTAAAAGACACGTCAAGATCGCTTACCTTCTTTCTAATGCTAAAAAAAACTAACTATAGTGACTATCTCGATGTGGTCGTCCAAGCAATCGTTGTCTTCCACTTGGCAGCATTGGACGACGTTGTTCTGCGGGCACAGATGATGGGCTAGTTGTCTGAAGCTCAAAGAAGACTTAACGTAGACGTACCTTCTCAGCTAGCTTCCTTGCAAGTATATCGAGGTGCTCGTCCAAGCTGTCCTTCTCTTCTACATCGAAGCTCTGGATGACGTTGTTGTGCGGGCACAGACGATGGACTAGTTGTGATGAACGACTTCCCGGTAGCACGTCCGCGTCGCCAATCTGTTCAGGCTTGGGCTGTAAAGAAAAATTATTATATTTTATTTATACCAATGTTTTGATGTCCTATCGGACGCCCAGGTATCGCTGGTGCGACATGGTGGAGGCGGATCTGCGCGAACTTCGAGTCGCGTGGTACAGGTTGCTATTGCAACAGTTTCATTGTTTGGTATGACTTCTCTATAGTAATAATAACTGGATTTGGTCCAGATTTACTTACCGCCTGCTTTGTAGTCCTGATCTTCCACCTAAGCACCAATAGAATGAGGATGAGCGCCACCCCCAGTCCAGCCGCGGCGATCGTATCCATCATCAGGCCTTAACATTTTTCTTACAAACAATTTTTAACATTGTTACCGGGATTTTGATTTTTGACTATTTGACGGTGACAGTTGACGGTTTGGGTTTGGAATGTGTTGTTTTTTCATTTAGTATGAAGGTTTTATTTTTAATACACTTTGTATTTAAGGCAGGCTATATTGAGGGATCCGATAACATCCAAGATAGACTACGAGTCTCGGCTTAGAGCATTTAGTAACTGGAGACGCCTTGTCTGTAATTTTCTGTACAAAACAGTCTGCCGATTTTTGCGGCGGAGGGGCACGTCAAATGTATAGCTATATGTACATAACGTACTTACAAATAGCTATGCCAGATAAACGTGCAAGAGTTTATGGACAATTAAATAAATAAGATAATTTAATTTTAATTTAATTAGTTAGTTTAATTACCCAATAGAATATAAAGTATGTACCCTAAGTACTACGTATAATATGTTGCCACGCCCTTGTAGGGTCCATGCTGTACCGAATTATTTATTTTTAACACCTTTGTAAACCATGGATGCAATAAATGATTATGATTATGATTATGATTATGAACGTCAGTTCATACAAAAGTTTGCACAATTGTGCAAGGTTTTCGACAGAGGGACAAGCTCTTATAGGCGACTCCAATGCTCTATTTAAATGCTCTAAGAGCCACGGTAATCTCAATTTTAGACATTAAGACCTAATCTATCTATTGATTATCTAGAGTACCTGAATACAGGCAGGTCCAGTGACGGCCCAATCGTCCGTCACACGGCTCAGCTCTTCTGGTAGCTAGTTACGTTTGCTAATAGCAATACAGGTTTAACAGGTTCAATGTTTAACTGTTCATAAGCCTATTACAAAACATCAGCGGAGATATCGAAAAGCTAGCTTGGAGACTTTTTTAACCTCAAATCCTAGAATGTCTGTGCCTCGCGGCGTAGTTGGACGTAAATAGGCTGATGATGTTGATGATAGTAAAACCAAGGTTGGTCTAGTCTAGGTAGACTCAACTAAGGTGGCTAAAAACTTGTCAATAGGGAATATTACGCGAAACTCTGCGTAGGGAGCGCCACTACCACAATCCATCACAATCTGGGGGTTTACCGCGAAACAAGAAAATCGAAATTCCGTTATCTAACCTCTTTATCACTTTTGCATATTCGAGCGATAAAGAGGCAGATAACTAAATTTCGATTTTCTCGTTTCCCGGTAGGCCCTTGTTAACAAACCGCCTTGATTCATCAATGTCATATTTTATTGTCTGTGAAAACTTGTCAAAAAACACACACAGTATGTATAAGTTACTCTATGGTTTACGATGGGTGCTAGTGCTGCACTCTGGCGGCAGAACATTGCAGTAATACCCCTATTGCATGCAAGTTCTTGCTAGTCTAAACCTCGCTTAACAAAAAGCTCAGACCAGCAAGCTAAAAGTCATTAAGTATACGTAAAACGTAAACGTACTAAAATGACAGGTGTCAGAGTTGACTGCTTATCTGGCGGGGACCATGCAGTCCGTAACATTGACATTGACAAACGACCTAATTACCTCACATGACAATACATCCACAAGAGGGCGTGACCTCCACATATCCCTATTTTATCTGCTCCCTTCAATAAGTACATTTTCTACGAAAAACTAAATAGCTTACTCGGCGTTTTACAATAAGAAACAAAGCTTCTAAGCCATCCTATACTCCTATGATTCTAAAGCAAGGCCTATTGACTTCCTTGAAACGATGTGACCCTTCAAAATTGTGCATGTGTTGTCCGTTCCCAGACGAGATTGCCAGTAATTAACATCAAAATATTTTACTACAGCAACATTGCTAGAACTGGCTTTGTCTAAAGATGCGATTTCTAGGAACAAATCAAATTATTTTGATTTGTATTTTATGAAGTAGTCATATGTAAATTATTATTTATTTTTTGATATATGTATATTATTATCTATTATATTTCAGTTTTTCTTTGTCTATGTTCATAAAATCTACGAAGGGTAGACGTGCCTCTACCCTCCTTGATAAAATAAAAAAAAATCTTTGTCAATTGGCCTCTTTGATAGGCCTTGATTTGGGTCTGGCCGGTAAGAACATAGACAAGATAAAAGTCTGTAATGTCAATGCTGTCATTTAAGTCATTTAATGCAAAAATATCAATTTTCATATAAAACGATTTATTCACTTGAAATATATTTATTTACCTATTAATTTTAAAAATAAAATCTATTCATATGTACGAGCAACATATCTAAATGCGTCTTCACACAGACTTAGTTAAATTTAAACCGTTGTCTCTCTTCCTTCCTTGCTGTATGTATCCGGCAATGGCGACTTTATCAACAATTCTTATCCGGATTATGGAAAGCCCTAATGTGTGTGTGGAAACCGTTGTAGTAAATCAGAAACAGCGATAATTTCAAGGTAAGATATATATTAATCTTTAAAAAAAAATGAGCGTGCTAATTACCAAATTCAAATATAATAATTTAATCTTACTATCCCCGTAAGTCCCGCGGACGCGTCCGAAATTATAATCAAAATTCAACATAGATGTAAAACCCCACATTGTTTAAGCTGGTAACCCTAGGAATTAGCGACGTTAGTAATTAGGAAGATAGATTATATTGTTTAATTTTTTGACTATTTTGTTTTAGAAAGTGAATCAGCAGATGGCTTGAGCGTGAGATAATAATATAATCCTGGGCCGTCATATGATTTCTTGGAAAAAGCTCAGAAGGGCACGTATCTGCCGCATATCCAAACTAGTTTCCCGGTGACCAAGAACGCTGCGCGGAGCTGTGAAGCAGAAAATGTCCGATAACCGGATAGATGTAATAACAACTTGTAACCATTTGCCATATCAGTGTATGTATTCATATGTATTATGAAAATATTTATATCTTAATAATACGTAACTTTTTGTTACCTTTTATATTTCACGAATTTCTGAATATAGTACCTAATCATTATCTTTTAACGTATTTTTTTACTTATTTGTGAAATGCTAATTTCAGAGCCCAACAACGTGCACACTAGCGCCACTGCTAAATAATCGTGATTATTTAAATTTAACGACATGTATTTAAAAAAGGGGCCGCTACGGACTGTATTGTGTATTTAGGTACCTTTTGAATACATCAAACTAGATTTTATGTTGCTGGATTCGTCGATCTATGAGCTCAAAACAAAAACGGCCGTTTTAACTTTGGACGGGTAGATTGACGAATCCAATAACATAAAAACTAGTTTAATGTATTCAGCAGTGGCGCTAGTGTGCACGTTGATGGGCTCTTAAAAACCTGACCCCAACAAAAAAGAAAAAAATACAAAAAGAAATTCCCTCTCTGGGATTCGAACCCAGGACCATTAGCTTCCTGAACTGGATTACTGCCAATACCCGCTAGGCTAAACGGGTTGTCAATTCTAATTACAATGGTATCCTACCAGAGCGCTAGTAGTATAAACGAACTTTTGAAAGGGACATTTTTTTGTATGGAGTTATCGTTCTTCTCCTAGTGAGTATTATATTCTTTGTTCTAAAGTTAGACCATGATAACTCTGCAACGATTTTGATAGCATAGATTGTGCAAGTGCTATTGATGAGGAAATGGATATTCCGATGTATGTACTTCTTTTGTTATGTTTTTTTTTGACATTTAGATTTTATTCTTTCTAGACTAGTATTTTTTATACATTTTTTTTAATGTTTGACTATCCTTTTGTGAAATTCTTAGTGTTAAATTTGATCTGTATAATAATCCAATATGATTATGGAATAATATTAACATCAATAAATTGCTCTGATAATTTGATTAAGATAATATGAGTCGCTTAACTTCAAACTCGGGTAAATCCATCTGTCAGATTATACGATTTTGGTACAAAGAAAAGGTAATAATAATACGGTAGATATTTGCTGAAAGGGTCGAATGGATTTACCCGAGTTTGAAGTTAAGCGACACATATGTACCTAATAACTATTCGTAAGTGCTTGTTCCTAGGCCTACATGAATAAAGTATATTTTGACTTTGACAAGTGTTATTTATACGTCATAACCCATAATATCATAGAAGTTTGACGTTTAAAATATGAAGATACATGGTGCCAGTGCCTTTTCTGGCGGTTAGTTTTGTTTAACTCTTTTCTGACTCTATCTCCAATGGATATACGAATAGTGCCAATATCTTGTTATTTTTTTAAATTTTATAGCTTGCCTTGCTTAAGCCGAATCTCATAGAACAAAACTAGAGACAGGTAAAACGTATGCTGGCGCCTATAACAACCTTCGACAGTTACCAACCCCAGTAGAATTCAGCCAATCGGTCACTAGCGCCTGCACACCTGTCATCACATCTCCAAATTCGACCATTTATCCATCGTTTCCGCCATGGATTCCCTTGTCACGTAATGAGGGCTAATCCCCGGCAAGGCAATTGCCCGGCGGGCGTAATTGAAAGGGGCTCTAATTGATTGGTTCCGTATCATAGATACGCCGATTACGGCCGATATCGGTATTGCGATCATTTTTATGGGATTCGAATGAGTTACGTGTTCAGTGATTGTTTATTCTCTAATTGTCGCCTTAGTTCTGTAATGGTCGCTTTTATACTTTCAGGGCTCATTGCATAATTATTAGGTATATGCCTTTTGTTGGACGTTTTCGGTAATTTTTCTGTTGAGAGGGACGTGAAAATAACATCCGGCGAAAATTTAGATGTATAGTCGCGGACGGTCTAGAACGCAAAATGACTAGTGTAATATTTTAATAACAAAACTTCCGTGAAACACAGACATTATATTAATATATATAAAAAACGGGTCACTCACGTATTTTAAGTCGAAAAACGCTCGACGTGTTTCACTCCGTACCGAGTAGTGTCATCAGGAGCTTGCGTTTACGGTGACGGACCGGCGCAGACGTGAGTGACCCGTTTTTAATATATTTAATATAGTGTAATACATAATAATATTTTGCCTATATCGCTTTTAGTCTACATCGCGAACGGTCTAGAACGCAAAATGACCACTTTTTTATATCACATAGGTAGGTTATTAGGTTCGTTAGCACCACTCACATTGAAGTAGATGCTTTAATTATATGCATTTGCATAATATTACATTACCGTGAGCCTGATTAACATTTAACAATTTGTTATGGGTTGAACTGGTTTTGATACGACCTTCAACACTCGCGCTGATTGATGCATGCGAAATGATGTGAAAGTCGTGCGTAAGATGCGTGCCAATCACCAAGAAGACCGGCAAGGTCCTATCAAAAACTAACAAATTGTTGCATCTGAATTGAATTCCGCGGATGGGTGGGCGCTGATGTCATTGGTATGCTGTTATCGTCCATGATAAAGTATATTGTAGTAAAACCGACCAATTTGACCATGAACACCCTGATTATAACAAAACGAATACCTCTGGCGTCTTTTCCTCTTCTGTTGAAAGACAGAATCATACAAACCGGAAAGGCAGAATTCAACCGCGTCCGAGTATCTCAAGCGTAGAAATCCCACAAAATTTCATAAAACGTGCTACCTATTACGCTTAAAGCGACTTCACACCTTCGGCCACAGTCCGTTGCACGCACACTCCAGTGTTAAAAGTAACATGATTATCTAACGAATATAGTTCTTAACGAATGGCGTTATGGTTTGTTTTATTCATGAAATATATTATATATAATTAGCTTCCGTAAGATGTAAATCTTGGCATTACGACGTCGCCGCTTTGATCACGGCGCAAGTGGAACGGAACGTGGTTGAGCGGTTTTGGAACGCTGCGTTTAATGTCAAATGTGGCGCGGATTTGCTTTTTAAGGTTATCGTTTGGTTGATTGGTTTGAGAAATGACAAGTTCATTGAATGAATGTTTAAAGTCGTCATAAAAACACCAAAGGTGTGTAGTACTGTACTCTACCTAAAACGTTGATTTTAGCATTTTATATGACCCACATGTAAAGCTACCAAAACAACGCTTAGGTTTTACATGTATGAATCAATTATTTTAAATTTCCAAATTTATACATAAGTCGTGTGTACAGATTTACAAGTTTAGTTTAAGTTTAGTTAAGTTAAGTTTAGTATTTAGTGCATAGCATAATATGTATGTCTATGAAGATGAGCGCGATCTCGCCAACAAACTGCAATTGCAGTTTGGCGAGGAATATAATGTTTATAAAAGTGTTGTGTACTTTATGATAAATAAATTATAAAAAAAAAAAAAATGACCCACATTGTTAACATTATCAGGCGGTCGCGTTTTTATCCCTTGTCACCATGCCTGTCACGTTCTAACAAGTATGTAAGTGCGTAAGGGACGCGCATAGTGATAGGCGATAAAAATGGAACCGTGCTGCGCCCGCAGCAGGCGTTAACTTTATCCACGTGATAAAATAACCGTCACTTTTTAACGCAAAGGAATTGTAAGTGACGGACACCGTTTTATCACGCTGTCACGTAGACAAGAACGACCGTTATACCCGTACAGTGGTCATGATCTTTTCTACTTATTAATCCATTCTATGTATAGCAATATTTTTTCCATTGAAAAACGGCTACAAATATAATGACCACCAAAAAAACCTTTGGTACCCTAAATAAAAAAATCATGCTTACCAAAAAAAATTACTGAACACCAAAAAAATAAGGCCTAAAAATACAAAAGTACCACCGTTTTAATTACGACTGCCCTTCAAATTGTATTCAAATACCAAATATATTGAATGACCACCAAAAATCATTAATGATCACCAAATCTTGAAGACCAAATTAATGCGATATTTTCACCTAAATAAACCACTATGATTACCAAAAAATTTATACATATTACCAAATAAAGTAAACTGATGCCAAAATTACTAGCCCCTCCCGCTCAACCCCCCGTACCACGTACCACATACCTACCTAACCTAACCTACTTTTCTAGTAGCATTTCGTTATGCTACTACTTAGAAACGAAATACTTACGTTAGAAACGAAATACTACTAGAAAAGTGGGTTAGGTTAGATTTGAACTGCTACCCATACAGAAACGAAATGCTACTAGAAAAGTGGGTTAGGTTAGGTTTGAACTGCGACCCTTACACAACCAAACTGCTATCAGAAAAGTGGGTTAGGTTAGGTTTGAATTGCGACCCTTACAGAAACCAAATGCTACTAGAAAAATGGGTTAGGTTAGGTTTGAACTGCGACCCTTACAGAAAAGAAATGCTACTGGAATAGTGGGTTAGGTTAGGTTTCAACTGCGACCCATACAGAAAATAAATGCTACTAGAAAAGTAGGTTAGGTTAGATTTGAACTGCGGCCCTTACAGAAAAGAAATGCTATCAGAAAAGTGGGTTAGGTTAGGTTTGAATTGCGACCCTTACAGAAACCAAATGCTACTAGAAAAATGGGTTAGGTTAGGTTTGAACTGCGACCCTTACAGAAAAGAAATGCTCCTGGAAAAGTGGGTTAGGTTAGGTTTGAACTGCGACTCTTACAGAAAAGATATGCTACTACAAAAGTGGGTTAGGTTAGGTTTGAACTGCGACCCTTACAGAAAGAAATGCTACTAGAAAAGTGGGTTAGGTTAGGTTTGAACTGCGACCCATAAAGTAACGAAATGCTTCTAGAAAAGTGGGTTAGGTTAGGTTTGAACTGCGACCCTTGCAGAAAAGAAATGCTACTAGAAAAATGGGTTAGATTAGGTTTGAACTGCGACTGTTACAGAAATAAAATGCTACTAGAAAAAGGTGACGAAGTGGATTAATTAATTCAATAGTATTATATTAAACATTTGCACATTTTTTATAAAAATGTGGTTACAATTTTGGTGGTCATTTACTATTTTTGGGTTTACAATGATTATTTTGGAGTAATTTGCTTTAATAGGATAGCAAGATTTAAAAATTTGGTTATAATTTTACATTAAAATGGAGTTCTAATTTTGGTGATCATTTACTATTTTTGGGTTTAGAATGATTATTTTTGTGTCATTTTCTTTAATAGGATAGCAAGATTAAAAAATTTGGTTATCATTTCACATTAAAATGGGGTTTGAAATTTGGTAATCATTTACTATTTTTGGGTTAATAATGATTAGTTTGGTGTCATTTCCGTTAAAAGGATAGTAAAATGTAATAAAATTGGTAATCATTTCACATTAAAATGGTGTTATAATTTTGGTGATCATTCATTATTTTAGGGTGGTAAAATATATTTTTTTGGTATTAAATTTTACTAAATCTGGTGATCAGTTAAATAGCAGCCTTGAAAAACTGCCAACAGCTGCACAATAAAACGCAGAATCCATCGCTCCTCATTAAGCTTCCGATCAAAGGCGCCGTAAGTTTTTGTGCCCTAATTAGGAACAAATTGTGATAGAAAAACTCCTTCACAGGCTACCGCATTCCCACACAGTTGAGTGTTTTTGTCCTTGTTATTATTAAGTGTTATGAATGAGAGGTAGAGAACAGGGTTGGATAGTAGCGGTGCAATGTATGAAACAGTCGCGCTATAAAATAAAACGTAAAAAATAATAATATGGTCCTTTGAGCCGGATAGTACTTTCCTAAAAGTTTTCGATTATAGATCTGTCAAATAACTACAGATATTTTATTGTTTCTTATGTTCTTTTTGACAATACAATTTAAAAAATAGTGATAAACTTAAGATTTTCAATAATTATTAAGTTGTTCGCAGAAATCGCGAAGCGTCTGGTTGACGTAACTGGTGACCGAAGAGCTGGCGGCTACCTCGCACAACGTATCAGCATTGCGATACAGCGAGGAAATGCCGCCAGCATCCTTGGTACAATGCCTCAAGGGCCTATTTTAGATTTAAGCTAGTTATTAGTTTAGTAGTACCACTGTATATATATTGTATGTAAATAAATGATTTTATATAATTATTAAGTGAGGTTTTAAAAATATTAGGTAATTAATCGCAAAATATATTTTTATTATATGTACGGGTACCTCGAAATCAAAAGAATCTAATGAAACACCTAATTTCCTAATTTTATACAATTTTGAAACATAATGTCACATATAAGGGTTTTATAACAATCACGCGGCGATACTAGCTTCTCATTTACAAATTCTTACACCATACGCTACGGAACCCTAAAACCGTCTGACATAATGACATTGTCACGCGACGCGTCGCGTAACGCATCCGCGACGCGACAGGCACGCCGCGGCAATTTGAAAACGTGTTAAGCTTTAATTTAAGACATTTCGGGTTCATTAATAATTTTTGGAGCAGTTTTGGAACGGTACTTGTTTGAACTCGGCCGGAGATTTTTGACTTGGATTTCTGAGATATTTCTGCTGGGCTTTTTTTAATATATTCATTTTAAGTGTTGTTTTGGTAACTTTACAGTCTTTACATGTGGTTAGACTTTTGTATAATGGTAAATACAATTTAATCTCGAATTAGGATCGAAAGAGTTCATGATTCTGAGTAGGTAAAATTTAGAAATAACTTACAAATATCCAAATAAAAAGAAGTTTCGGAAACAACTTTAAATTAGATAGGCATAGGTATATGTACTTAAACGAGTATCTATGTACTTCCTAAACACTAGTAATCAGATTAATTAAATTAACATTTAATTGGTTGTCACTAGGGTTTGCAATCCGGATCCGAAATGTATGAAATTATCCGGATCTGGATCCGGATCCGCGGATCTTCCCATACATTTCGGATCCGTCGTGCAAACCCTAGTTGTCACTAAAAACCGGTCCTGGAAGCGAACATGTAACAAGGAAAAGGGTCTAGAACGCTAAGCGAACAAGAAGTGCCCACAACGACGGATTTGGTCATTCTTTCAGGTGGTGTACTGGCAGGTCCTAAGAACACTCTATGCTTAATATCAGTCCTCGATCATCTTTTGTTTTCGAGTTATTCAGGATAATGTAAAATAATCAGCGTATCATTGAAAGTGTCATATTTTGTAAACTGTTCAAGTCAGATTAACCAAACAAAATTATATTTGACAACAATAAAATAGACTACAAAATGGATATGTTTAACCTGTATCATGTCCTTATACTTCATTATTAAAAAAAATCATTTTTTTAATACTTTTCGCGGAGGTACACCTACAAAAAAATTAGTAGCCACTAATACCCACTACATACACATATAAAAATATTTGCATAACTCTTCGTCCGTCATGTCAAAAAAAAAAACATTATCGAACAAGTAGTTACTAGCATATATAAATAAAGTACCAGTGCAGTGTGAAGATATGTTAGTATGTAGGTATACGATCTCTTCTAATAAACCTAATATCTGGGAAACCGAGCATTGCTCTGAAAACTTAAAAAAACTCAAAAATGCGCGTTTTCCCAGAAATAAGACCTGGCTAAATCAATTTATCGCCCCCGAAAACCCCCATATAGCAAATTTCATCGAAATCGTTAGAGCCGTTTCCGAGATCCTTGTTCGGTAATGTTTTTTTTTTGACATGACGCACGAAGATTTATGCAAATATTTGTATATGTGTATGTAGTGGGTATTAGTGGCTACTCATGCATATTTTTTTGTAGGTGTACCTCCGCGAAAAGTATAAAAAAAATGAGAAGAAAAATAAAATGTTTTTTTTTTTTTATATATAATGAAGTATAAGGACATGATGCATGATCACATGGACCCGTGCCGCCACCGATCGAGAATTATGGCATAGTATGGAGGAGGCCTATGTCCATAAATGGACATCCAATAGAATTTAAATTAATTTAATCGCAATAAAAAAAAAAAAAAAAAATTTTCAACAAGATATTAAATGTACATATAATATAATAAAATCGCAAAAAATTATGTAAAATAATATAGTTACATGAAACTAGATCATATTTAGATAATTTTTACTGAAAAATGTAAATAGTATAAATTAATGTTGTTAAAATGAATCATGCATGATGTACCGTTTTTCTATTGGAATTAAATGGCTAAATTATTAATTATTATTATAAGGACATGATGCAGGTTAAACATATCCATTTTGTAGTCTATTTTATTGTTATCGAATATAATTTTGTTTGGTTAATCTGACTTGAACAGTTTACAAAATATGACACTTTCAATGATACGCTGATTATTTTACATTATCCTGAATAACTCGAAAACAAAAGAAGATCGAGGACTGATATTAAGCATAGAGTGTTCTTAGGACCTGCCAGTAGGTACAGTCAGCAGCAGAAGTCGCTATACACTCCAGGTGCTCAAAGAGAGGTAAACGTTTAAACTGTCAAAAAGTTGTTGACTGTCATGGTAGTATTTACTTGTGAGCGCTCAACGTGTCACAAATATCTTAACAGTCGCTATTCATTAATTTCTACACTTACAACAAGTCATTGATACCTTAGCTGTCAAATACCACTGGTATCTAAGCGGTCAACGTGTCAAATATATTTGAACAATATGGAAAAATAGACGTTTAAAGCATACAAGTATGGTCGAATATTGAATGAAAAATAGCCATGCTAATTTCAGGTAAAGCGTTTTGACAATCATCGAAAGCAGTACAGTCTTGTCATTACATACATCTATCTCACGTTTCGCCCTTCAACCATTTGACAGGGGCCTCTCGGTCAACTTACTGCAAACTATTTCTTTTAGCAGAATCGTCAAAACGAATGACACATAGCGAAAGCTAACTGAAGCCGAATTTAGAGCCAATTGTCAAGGCACGTTGTGGTCTCACCACCTGAAAGAATGACCAAATCGTCGTTGGGGGCACTTCTTGTTCGCTTAGCCTGCTAGACCCTTTTCATAGTCGAAATGAAGCCGTAGGTAGCTAAGCTTATTTAAATAAATGTAAATAAAAAAACACTCATCCTACATTATTTACGTTAAGCACCTATATAGAGGTACACACAAGCCAAATTCAAAATGGCGTCTGTCGCAAGCATTGATGCGGTTTCTTCCGAGTATTACCAACATTACCATACTTCAGGCGCCGAAGCTTATTTAAATGCTCCACCGACTCCATTTAGAGCTTGGAAAAATAAAACCGGGGAACGGATCCCGCGATCTCTCGCTGAGCCGCTTTTGTGGTAAATATGTATAAACCTAACAACCTTACACAAACCCCCTTCCTAAACAAAACCCATGCGAAAATCAGCTCTAATACAAACATCTTAGAAGACAATGCGGAGTTATTGAGTTGAAAATAATCTTGGTCGCTCTATACGCTTTGTCGCCAACATCTTTTTATTTCGCCGTTTTATTTGGAAGCCTCAGCTGCCAGTTGCGTTGTTTGCGACTGCAAAGTATCTTTTTTTATGTTAAGATATCTTTCTTAGATAGCTATCTTTTTATGCATAGGGTTATGTGATGTAAGCTGTATTTGAAATACAGCAAAGTCTGTGAGTCTCAGTTAATTAGATTAGCTACTAATGTTACTTACAGCTAAAGTTGTAAGTAGATGATTTACTCACTCAGACAAAGCAATGAGTTAAGTTAAACGATTAGAAAAGAGTCCCTCGAGCACTTTAATGTTTGAACAACGTTTCCATTATCTCCCGTCTACCCATAAAAGATAAAACTGACTGGGCAATTTTCCACCATAACTCTCGAGCGGCCCAAAATACATACCGTAAAACGGAACGCAAACAAAGTGAGCGTCGTTCTCCCGGCAACGATAACTTAATTTCAGTCCGCCATAAGTACGTAATTAGCGAGCCGCTACCTTATCGGCCGGGGGTAATTAACCTCTCAGGGGGTGCCTTCCTACTCCCTGCGGCCTCCCGTCCTCCCGGTGCACCTTGAATACCTCCCTCGTAATATTTCCGCCATATTATCCGAAGCCCGCCTACCTCCTCCGCCAATAGCGGCGCTTCCCGCGCTTTTGTTTTGCGCCCTTACGGTCGCGTTCCGAAACGTTGTAACTTGGCGTGTTTTCTTTGGGAAATTTGGCTGTATTCGTGAGCGGAGTGCGGTTTGTTTTCGTTGGTGCACGTTTATTACGGTGGTTGTTTCTTGATTCGTGAAACGTCTTAACTGCTTTCGAGAGATGATACCTTACCTACCTTAATCACTTTTAATAGAGTTTGTTTTTGTTTGTGTGTGTTCGTTTTAGACAAGGGGGTCTACGGGTTCATATTTCATGTGTTATCATCTTTTATTGAGTGCGAGCGGGCATTGTTGTCGGTTTACGGCGGCTATCTCCGGCGGTGTTTAGCGACGCCTGATGAATGGGGAGCCGTTACACCCACCGCGTTGACAGCTTTTATAATAGTTCCCGTTTTACGAGCGTGTCCGAATTTTAGATGACTTTCATGTTTATTTTTAAATTGACTTTACTTTGGATATTGTTCAGCGAAGACTATGTCTTATTTAGATAGGTTTTAAAAGTTATATAACTTATTATAATAGAATGTCATGTAACGACAATTATTTTAAAACATAAAAAGCTGTTTTTCTAATATGCTATTAATAATAAACGACGTAAGAAGACGTAAATATTTTACGCAAGACAAATCGGAGTTAAGATATTTTAATTGATCTCTAAATCTAAGCACTCAGGCCTAGACAACACAAAGACTCTAACCTACCAAGTAAAAATACCTACACATTACACAAAGCTGTTACAAATTACAATTCATGCATATAACTAGCCAGTAACTAAAATCACGCCAACGAACGGCGCGGCCGGACGCGTTCCAAATATCAATTTTCAACGAAAACACCCTAATCGATCGTTCGGATTTCGAACGGTCATTTGTCAAAATTACGCCGAGCCGTTAAGCCGCATAATTTTTGGCGCGGAAGCTTTAATTGGCGGCGGGAATAAAGCTCGGTTTACATTTACGGAGTGTTTTAATTAATAGGCCGCGGTGGCGATATTTAGCGCGCCGAGTTTATGTAGCGTTTTACACCGGCTCTATTGTTTAATTGGGTGCAATGTACGTTAGTATTTAACTTAATGAAATGACATAAGGACTAAGGCGGTTGTATTATGTAATTGTATTATCTGCTCGATATAGGTGCCTATATACCTACCGTTCTTCGACTGCTGATAAAAATACATAACTCTAAATACATAAGTCAAGCTTTAAACACGACCAAAGTTGTTAATGAAGATTTGGAACCAGACTGAAATTTTGCTTAACATCTGACTCACTTAAACATAGATGAGCCCCTTGCGAATATTCTCAGAGGATGGATTATTTGCTAAAATTTAATGCAATCAAACGGAGACATTTTCCTCTTCTGTTGCAGAGATGTATAAAGTAGAATGTAGACTGGGTGAGCATAACTGCCTATGGGTGTCGAGCCTCCAGGAGGATTCTACTAGTAACTAGGTGATCATCGAAAGTAACATAGAATATGGTTACGAATAGTTTAAATTATTGACACCTCGACGGCTGCGAAGTACTTCAATATCCCTTCCCTCAGTAATCGTAGGATGTATTTGGATGTTATGTTTTTCTACAAAATTTGTAAAAATGCAATCCAATGCCCTAATCTTTTACAAAAAGTGCTTTTTAGTGTTCCGCACCGCCCCTTACGTTCTAGGCCCCTTTTTCACGTTACTTTTGCTCGCAAGAAATATGCGCAGCATACGTTTTTCAGACGAGTGCCCAACTATTGCAATAGACATCTAGGCAGGATTGATCTCTTTCACAAATCACTTACTACACTTAAAATCATGTTAAAGGAAAAAATATTATTGCTGTAACTACCTACTCTCTGAGATTTTATTTTGATAGCTATTGTTCCTTGATTTTTATCTATTTTTCTGTACTACGCTTCCTATTTTCAGAATTCTATATTTCTTTTCTTGACCCTCGCTGTAATTATTATTATTATTCCGACTTTTTGCTGTAAGTATTAATGAGTTATTCTTGCTTCTTGTTGTATGTATCCTACCTTGGGCTTATGCTTGTACCTATTGTATACCAATTTTCAGTTACATGTATATTTTATGAACCTCCAGGTCTTTTTAGTATTAAGATTTATGTGCGTATTACGCACCTCTAACATATGTATCTTATATGACTGTATGTGTTCTGAATAAATAAAAAAAAAAAAAAAAAAAAAATTATTTTATATGCCGTACAATATCATAGCAAATCGTAGCTTTTTACCGCTTTTATATAAAAATTTTTTTAACAAAATGTCATCTAATTTCTCTTAATTCAAACAGGAACATTCACGTAGGTATGTATACTTATAGAAAGCTACTTATAGAGCTTTTATACGTTTTAGCTGATTACTTTAGAGTTAATTAATAACACAATAATAGATACACATTGATTGATATTAGGTACATAGTCACAAAATGAAAATAAAAGCTGTATTAGGTTCGTCAGACATATTACGCCCAGAGGAGTTAAAGTTTTTAAGATTAAAATGATCCTGCAGATGTTTGAAGCTTGGCCGCGAGAATCGTAGTAGGAAGATTGCGATGACAATAGACCCACGTCTAATATTACAAGCGGAGTTCCGGTTATTATACTCGTACATACATATTAGTTGTAGTTTATTATGCAACACGGCCCAGGAATGGTCGCAGTGATACAGAGGCTTAGGAGCCCGATATAGCTCCTATAACGAAGAAGCAGATTAGGTTAGTTACAATGACTCGTTCTATCTAGAACTTAATTATTGCGTTGAGAATACAGTATTTGTAGGTATGTTACTTACGATTGCTATGTGTGGCAGGGCCTTTTCTAGGCCTTCGCCTTTTTTTTCGCTTTTTTTGCATTTATTGAGGTTAGGTAACAAGACTTAGTTATTTTCATGTTTACAATAGGAACAGAAGCTATTCGCGACTCTTCACGAATATTATACTCTAGGTCCCGTTTGGAGTACGGCACAAATTAACTTTTCGGTCGCAGAGGACGTGGCGCTCGCGGCTCGTTTCACGCTAAATTTGTTTCCCTGTAATGGCACTGTAAAATACCCAACTTCCACAATTTATTTAGCTGCGACCTCAGTTCAAGTTGTAAATAAGTTTATTTGTGACCTTTACAGTTGTATTTTTTTTTAAATATTAATAGGCTGTATAAGAATAGACTTAGGTAGAAATCATAGTCTAATAAAACATGGTCTTCTCTTCCCAGAGTGCCGTCATGGTAGAAATATTGTAAGACTGAGACCTAAAACGAAAAAAAGTCCGATGAAGCGTAGGCAAGTAATAAGTTATTTATTAATCTCTCTTTTAATGGCTGACAACTATTATAGTTAGGTTAGAATGAGGGTTTAAAGCTTTTTTTAATTAATGAGAAAATGGAGTATGGAGGCCCATTTTTGGTTTGTTAAAATAAAATAATCACTGAAAATAATACATTTCGACAAACAAAATTGTAAAGTGAAACGTTAAGCATTTTTATATCACGAAAAAGCCTTTTTTTATATAGCCGGTTTTATCCCGCATTTTATTTCATCTTGTATTTTCAGAATGCATTGTAGAATCCGATAACGTTCCAAACCGAGATCTCCACTTTAATAAAATCCGAAACTACACCTCGACATTTCTAAAAACCAATTTCTGAACGCACCCGTGCCGCGTCAAGCGCCAACTTTTGGCGGCACTGAGATGCAATAAAAACCTTATAAAATTCGTAATGGGAAAACGTACGAGAGTTTTCCTAGTGAATTATGAATTGTAACGAGCACTCCCCTTTGTATCGAGAGTCAAAGTGCACCAAGTTTGGACTTGTTTCTTTTGCGGTTGCGGTTTCGTGAAAAATAACATTGTAATGGCGTCGATTCTGGAGTTTGTAAGTTGGGGAGGTTTTTAATTGCATTCGCTCTTGCGAATGTGAATAACGAGGCTGGAGTTTATTTATACTAGTACTTTAAAGCCTTAGTAGGTATTCTAGAAGTCTGAGTACTGGTGTTTATAGGACGTATGCATTTTATATCGCATCGATTGTAACGGGTTATAGCAAAATGCATCCGGAATAGAGCAATAAGTATGTAGAGTAAGGATGACTCACGTTAGACCGGGCCGTGTCCGGGCCGGAGCTCAGGCGCATCGTTTTCTATGGAAAGCATCACGTGATCACCTGTCATGTCATAGAAAAGGAAGCCCCGGAAGTCCGGCCCGGACACGGCCCGGTCTTACGTGTGTCATCCTTAAGGATTAATTTCACTGACCGGCGTAACAAATGAATGTATTATAAAGCTTATTGATTCGTAAACAGAAACCAAACACCTAAGCCGTGATTAATATCTAAACTCTTGCCAAATTCTAGTTTCCTACTTACTGAGTCTGACCTATCAGACGCACGGAAAAGGCAAGAGTTTCTTGTTAACTAGGTATGGACTAGGATAACTCATTGTGTCTATACTAGCAGTCCAGAGGCCTTTAAAAAACCGGGCAAGTGCGAGTCGGACTCGCGCACGAAGGGTTCCGTACCATAATGCAAAAAAAAAACGAAAAAAAAGCAAAAAAAAAACGGTCACCCATCCAAGTACTGACCACTCCCGACGTTGCTTAACTTTGGTCAAAAATCACGTTTGTTGTATGGGAGCCCCATTTAAATCTTTATTTTATTCTGTTTTTAGTATTTGTTGTTATAGCGGCAACAGAAATACATCATCTGTGAAAATTTCAACTGTCTAGCTATCACGGTTCGTGAGATACAGCCTGGTGACAGACGGACGGACGGACGGACGGACGGACAGCGAAGTCTTAGTAATAGGGTCCCGTTTTACCCTTTGGGTACGGAACCCTAAAAACACCTTCCATTCCATTATATTTTTAATTTTAAATCAGGTAAATCAAAACTGCATTTCTCTAGGCGATTCTTAATTTGTGGATAGCTAGAGGCACTAGTAGTAGGCAAGTGCAATTCATACCTACTTCATTTATTCAATTCTTAATTGCTCTAGATTCGTCACACGTATATACCCACTTAAAAGCGGCGAGGGATAATTCGTTTTTGGAGTTAAAATTTCGCTAAATGTGTTTATCCCTAACCCGTGAAACACTTAACATATTTACCGCTAATCATTTACGCGAAGCTTCTAATTTAATCCGAAAATGCATTTAAAAATCCATTACGAAGCTCTTAAAATCCTTGCCAAAATCATTTATAAACCGACACATAGCGCGTTATCCCATTCGATTGTTTCAATCATTCTTTCTCATTCGCTCAATAGGGCGGTGAATGAGAGAACGATAGCTGATGAACGGCAAAAATCTCCATTTGTAATTGGGGGCGGACCGTGTGAAAACGTGCAGTTTTTCGAGACTTAACTGGGTCCCTTTTTTCGCCTCGGGCAGCGTCCCAGGGTATTAAAACTTGTATATCGGATTAGACGAAATTACTAAGTGCTAGGTAGAGTTAAGAGGGTATGTTGAAATGTACGGACGGTTCGCTGGATCCAATTTCTGCTTAGCAGATCTTTTTCTGATTTACCGCTCTTATTGTGAGCTTTTCATTGGATTCTGATACGATAGTCTGGCGTATATCAGGATATATCGATACGTATAGCGATATCTTAACGATCCAGCCTTTGTTAACGATAACATACACACACCATACCGTAGACAGTCTAAATACTTACAGCGCAGGAGGACAACTTAGGTATTGTAATTTTTTACATGCACAAATCTTAAGTAACTAAGTTACTATGTACAGGTTTAATTATTATATTATATAGGCACCTTAGTAAAGGACGCAAGTAAATCTTTAGTACTTACCTACATACGAGCGCCGGCCGATACTTGTGGCAAGATATAGTGAGTTATAATATTAACTCATGACCTATTATAAACTTCTGTTGGCCATAAAAACCATTAAAAAAAAGAAAGCCAAGGTAAATATCTAAAACATGTAAAGCTATTTTAGAGTCAGTAGGGGATAACGACTAATAGGTACCTACCTAATGCAATTATTTATATCACTATTAGTAAAGATTAAGAAAAATCCAACCTACGAAGTATGTAGATAATCTAGAATATTCTTCACATCCGCTCGTAACGTAACCCGCGAATCGCTGCCGCGTTCAGAAACCTCCCGCTGAATAAAAGATGCGCGACACGTGTCTAATGCACTCATCAATTATTACCGGTTTCGGAACGGCTCCTTTACGGCTGCGTTCCGTTCTCCGCCAACTCGGATATCGTGGAATTTTGATCGCAGCTATTTTGTTTATGGTGTTCGTTTGGTTTGTGGATTTTGGCGGGAATCGTTATGATTCTAATCTAATCGATCTTAAAGTCAATATTTTGTCATGAATTCGAGTCTGTGCGGAAAGAGAAGAGTCGTGGAACGTATGGGGCCCAATCATGGCCCAATACATTCCACGACTCTGCTCTTTCCGTGTAAACTCTAGAAAAGAAAGCTGATTGCTGCAAAATACGACTAGGACTGCGACTGCGATTTGTAGTAGACTGACACTGGAAATTTATATATTTAAGGAAGCAAAGGTGTCTTCATTTTCATTTTTTTTCCGCTATTGAGGTTTTATTCTCGTTGTAGAGGTAAAAAGTTATAAAGCGCATGAGATTAAAGTTCTATGCCTTTCGAGTCCGATATACGCTTGAAATAGGCCTGATGACAAATTTTGAAATCCCTATTATTATTGTCGGTACACTTGTATTGGTTCCGAAAAACACTATATTTCAGCTATACTCATAAGATTTAACATAAATAATTGCATTTTATTATAGCTAGTTTAAAACTCGCGCGAAAACGCCTCGCACGACATTTGTGACGTCACCATTTAGTTGGTGGTAGGGTGGTAGACATTGTTTACATACTTACAGTTACGAATTTCCCTTGAATCCGAATGATATTGTTAATTCAGCACCATATATTACGATTAGGGATGATAAATACATTACAAAAATTTATCACAATAATTCATTTTACACAAAAACTCTCACACGGTTGCAATTTAAGATGAATTATTTAGATACATGTAAATATTGAGTGAAAATCACCGAGAGCCGGTTTTACTTTTTAATTTTACATTTTTTCTAGTTATGACAGCCAACATGGCAATGATAGTTCCATTCAGCCAAATAATTAAAAAAGTTTTTGGTGAAATATCGTATTATTTAGCATTTTATTTAGATAATAACAAATAGATATCTCCTTTATATCGTGTAATAATATTTTTTGGACGTAATAAATGTTTAGTGGCGAAATAACATTTTTTTTGCACCTTCTAACTCTTTGGTGAGAACGTATGGATTTCGGTCAATGAGGTTGTCTATGTTGCTCTAAGAAATATAGATGGTCAAGCAAATCTTGTCAGTAGAAAAAGGCGCGAAATTCAAATTTTCTATGAGACGATATCCCTTCGCCCCTACATTTTTCAAATTTGCCGCCTTTTTCTACTGACAAGATCTGCTTGACCAAGTATATGTTATGGATTGATGACGTCACTGTTTAGAAGGCTTCTGATTGGCGTTTCAGTAATAATGACTGATTGGAGAATTTTGCAGTTTTATTTTATTGAATATATTAATAATCCTTTCGTTTATACTGAGATTGGGCCATTTTTTCGAATCATATTAACATATATGTTTCTTTGAAACCATTATTTCCGTGATTCTTTGTTACTTGCAACAGGCCTATTATACAGACAGAATACACTGTGTACAGAATGATGAATAAATTAGATAGATAGGTAAGCATGAGGTAAGCAATTTAAAGCAGATCATCGGACACAGTTAAATTTCCAAGAAAATTCGATACCGCTATACAAATAAATAACATTGGAGAGTTTACCTAGCCAGGAGTCTTGCCTGGTCAACACGACTTGTGTAAATTGATTGAGTCCTACACCACAACCACAATACATATACCTTTAAATCTTTACAAAACAAGCGATCTTCGATCTTAAAACCACGTGAAAAAGGGTTTCAAATGTTTTTCTGGGGTAGTAAAGGAGTCCCTTGTAATTCCCTGTGGGTATTGGTCGCATTCAAATCGAAGCTGGGTTTTATTTGCCCTTTTAAATGGAACGTATGAGATTTTATAGTGGTTTTTTCACGCTGGCCCGGCTTAGCCGGTAGGTGATACGGACAACAGTGGACCAAATAATCTGCAAAGGTTTTTGCAGTGACAGAGTGTGGCAGTGTCACCATTAATAGGTATAGAATTTCTATGAAGTGCAAGTGCCATAAGACCCATCGAAATATAGTATTTTTGCGTAGTATATTGTTTCCTAAAAGTATATAGTACGCAAGGCCGAAATATAGTACAATACTATATTATATAGTACGGTTGGCAACCCTAAACAGTGCCATATCCATTCCATACAAATTAAAATAAAGTTTTTTTTTCTCCAATCTTGGACAGTATCGACATGATTCGAACTTAAAGATACGTGAAATTTTTGCTAAAGATACGGCATGGATCGGATACGTTAGTGTCAAAAGTGACGGTACGTTACTTCAAACATAAGCGTCACTTTTGACACTGACATATCCGATCAATATCGTATCTGTAGCAAATTTTTGATGTATCGAATCAGGCAGTGTGGCGTCATCTCTTTTAAAACCAACCAAAATTAACGAAACGGATACTTAAGCTCTGAGGGCCTACCGCGAACCACGTTTTATGTACGAATTTACAAGTGCGACAGGGAGGCAACACATCGAACGAGGTTCGCGGTAGGCCCTCTGGCTCTTGTTTATGATAAATAAAATTTCCATACTAAATTGTTGCCATGTTTAAGCATTTTACGTTAAAAATGTGACAGTTACGTAGGAAGTGGCGCCCCCAATCATTTTCTACAATTTCTTGTCGGACTATACAGAAAGAGTCATTAATTAACCATCTCTTGACTAACTTGCTTTAGTTTAATGGCTCCCATTTGATAAGAATACCTTATTTGCCAGTTCTCTATGTACCTAAATATAAAACACAATCGGTATAGGGGGCACGGGGTCTTATTTGTCCCGTTAAGGGTCCCTTTTGTCTCCCATTAATATTGACAATGGACAAATGAGCTAATTCTGGAGAGGAAGCCGAGGAAACGGCCCGAGTGGCACTGATGGATACGAGATAAACAGGTAATTGCGGCGAGGTATTTTATAGGGACCTCCTTGCTCGTTGGGTTAGCTAGTAAATACCTTATGAGAGGTAGCTGTCCGTCTGTCTGTCCATCTGTCCATCTGTCCATCTGTCTGTCACCAGGCTGTATCTCATGAACCGTGATAGCTTAGACAGTTGAAATGTTCAAAGATGATGTATTTCTGTTGCCGCTATAACAACAAATACTAAACACAGAATAAAATAAATATTTAAGTGGGGCTTATGTTTTTTTTTTCCGTTTTTTGCGTAATGGTACGGAACCCTTCGTGCACGAGTCCGACTCGCACTTGGCCGGTTTTTAAAGAAGTCCTTCCTTAGTTCTAAGATCAAGTTTACCATACATTTACTATGGCGTACTTGATCTTATAAAAACGGATAGACTATACGAGTAACAAGGTATTAGCTAAAACAAACTTATGCAGTGTCCCTCATTAGCCGGCGCGAGCCTCATTACGGGGACACTTCGCGGCCATTGTACCGTCCTTCTATTATGTAAGAGCTAACAGTAGTTAGCAGGGGACGGGAGGCCAAGATCGGGTGAGCGGGCGAAATAGAACGCACAAAATACAAATCAGATGGCGTAGCAATGCTGTAGTCTAATCTTATACTTGACTAGTTGTTAACAAATCTCTTAGGAGGACGAGTTCTGTAAGTAATGATGGTAATCTTGTGTTTTATTGCGGGAAACAGGGTAAAATATAATCAGTGTACTTACATTGCATTTCAACCATCATGGTTTTAACTCTTTCCATTGAGAGTGCTAAACAAAAGTTACCAATGACTTTGATTTGATTAAGAGATTTCATATAATGATTACTAATTTTCTAAATCATATTTGCACACTGAACAAATAGGTAAACTTTTTTTGACTAGGTTGGATCAACAATTTCTTGTTGTATTCCTTGCCCTCAGCCAGGAGACAGTAGCATAGTTGGTTGAAAGAAATTTTACACATTACTATTTACACGCTTGAAAGATGTCCCTTTATGGAAATTGCTTAAAACTACCACAAAAGGAGTGTCAAATTTAACTGCCTTAAAATCCGGTTAAAATATACTCAGGAGAACGTAGCCTACGCAATGAGTGACAATAAAATGTTGATTCACTCACTAGCACAAGTTAAACCATCCATCCTAGCCATAGTTATCCATCCTGTTCGCACCTCCCCTATTCCTACAGTCCCTTGTAGAATGTAGTATGTGGTCCGTGCTGGTGTAATTTTAATGCATGTTTGGGTTCTGAAAATGTACAATCGCCGTCAGATATATCAGAGCGGCCGAGTTTCTCAAAAGTATCTAAACACGCACTGTAGCTCCTTGACAATAGCGGCGTATTCAGATGTTTGTGAGCACCTTAGCCGCTCCGATATATATAAAGGCGACTGTGTTACAGACTTACCTACATATTACACCTAAAATTTTATCTCGACAAGGCCTTTTCCTAATGAAAATAAACAAAATCCAGTGGAAATAACAAAACTAAGCGAGCACTACTAAACCACGAAATTATACAAAACATAGCCATTAACATTAATTACGAAAACCGGGTAGTTAACTAAATAAAAGCAACGCTGGCAACATTAAGCGCGCAGAGCACTAGCATTTACAACGCATTACCACCTTGTAAAATATAGAGGTGGCAACCCCGGCCGCTGAGATTGGCTCATTAATTTAACAGCGTGCAACACTTAAGCCAGGCATGCCAACATTTTCGTAAATGAAGTGGCTGAACCACCTTGCCAACCTATAAATACTCTTTCAACAATACCCTACACTCTAAAGTAAAGTAATAAGGTTGAAATTTTAATGTTTTTTGTTTTAGAAACAGTAAAATATAAGTTGGTTTTCGTCTAGGTAAATCTGAGTTAAGTTGGTAACGTTGCCACCCTTGCGCTACGACCGTTATTTTCAAAATGCCGTAACTACATTAAGTTTTCAGTGTTTTTAGGGCGTTTTAGAATTGGGGAATAGATGGGGTAGAACTAAATTTGCTGGGAGGTTCATTCCGCCGAATATTAATTGTTGTTAATTTAGATACGGTATTATTGTGACTGTGACAGCGCGTTTAATTATAGACCGGGACTGTCGAACATGATATGGGGTGCCTTATAATTATGGGCTAATCTTCGCTGTAATGTTGTTCCTTGATTGGAT
Organism: Cydia splendana; assembly: GCF_910591565.1. Classification (NCBI taxonomy): domain Eukaryota; kingdom Metazoa; phylum Arthropoda; class Insecta; order Lepidoptera; family Tortricidae; genus Cydia; species Cydia splendana. Next base: position 5,335,947 of record NC_085980.1, on the reverse strand, counting down.
AAAATAATTGGGTAATTATTAGTGTCACTGCTGACATTTGATTATGTACATTGGTTTTACTAATAGTAAATAAGTAGATAGCATTTAAATTAGGTACACCTAATCTCGTAAGCATCTTAGAATTGACTAATTACTTATTTATAGCCATAATTGCACGGTTAGTACAACTGAGATCCATTGTATAAAAAGTATTTTTGTAACAATTCTTATTTCTTGGGCGTCTTCAGAATGATATTGTCGTTCGAATTTCCAACCAGATAGTTTAGGAAAGTTAAGAAGTCGAAAAAAATAAGTAAGTTTTAGGAGATAAGATGACAAGTGAAGGTAGAGCGAAACATATGGGAACTAACCTTTAAGGTGACCAAGTTGAAAGTTATAATAAACGCCACAATAAAATAAAACTACAGTCAAAAAGCTCATAACTATTAACTATGGTCCAAAATTAACTCGAATATCTTAGAGTTATATAAGATGGAAGAAAAGTTTCAAACAACACAATCAAAAAGATTGATATTTATACTTTATTACAGATTGACCTTGTGGACCGGACCTTAGTTGGTAAGATAAAGTACTATACCATTTATTGCTTAATTACATGGTATAATAATATACTCCGCCTGGTACTCCACTCCCGTCTTTTCTAGGTCACCTAACTGACACAAGCCTACGTCATCATGCGACAGCGCTATATGATAATATGCGATAGCGCTATACAGGGTGAAATTTAATTCACTGGCCAAATTGAAACACCCGAAAGAACTCGAAAAAATATTAAACACGTGTTTTTTCTTTTAATACCGCTCAGTACATTTTTTTCGAAATAACTCATCATCAAGTTGTCCTAAAAACCTCGTACGTTATGGTGAACCGACAACTACCCACTACACCCGCTTCTCTCTTATCAGTTAAGGTCATTGACACCCCGCCCCTCCCGCTGTTTGCAATCGCGTCACCAATTATGAACCCTATTGCAGCGAGATAAGACGCTTACCTACATAAGTTGCTAATTTTTCCTTCATACTTTAACGGGCTTAGAGCCATCAAAATGCAAAGGCAACCCATTTTTAATCTAAAATATTATTTCTGACTAATGATTATTAACAAAACGTCCGTGGCTTAAAAACAATGAGTAAAAACTAGGTCAGGAATCTTTGCATTCAGGCGTATTTAAAAAATTGAATCATCTTATGTACTTACATTTGATTAAAAGTCGACGCAATTAACGAAAGTCCTACGAGATGGTACTCTTGGATTCAATCCTTGTCTGCGAAGGCGTGGAACTGATTCCATTTCGTATAATCTTTGTGCACCACGTAAACACTCACCACTTAATAAATAACACCGTACCATTTCCTAATATTCCCGGTTCGAAAACATTTTTTTAAACCTTAGTACGCGCGCGATTATTATTTTAAGGTTGGCGAGTGACGAGTGACGAATCATTTATGCTAACCGTTATGTTTACCGCTAGCGCGGAATGGTTTAGACTACCCTCGAAATTGATAAACCTGCCTACCATCGCCAACACTAACTAGGTGGACCCTATTGCAACGATTATAAGGTTTAGTGAAGGTCAGATAAGGGTTTTGCTGATGTTGTTGTTAAAACCTACTATTAGGTTTGTTTACATTTGTGGTAATAGGGTGACCACGACTCGTGGAAAGTATTTAAAAATTGAAAAATGAAAATTAAAAAAAAATGTACTCTTTTTTTTCGCTAAATAGATTTCTTAAGTGTAACCTAGTGCCTAGAATGAATATGGCCAGTGATTTAAATTTCACCCTGTATATAGCGGCCATGTTATTGTGACGTAGGCCTGTGTCACTCTGGGAATAGAAGACCATGTTTTATTAGACTATGCTTAATTATTCAGTCGCTCACTCGCCGCGTTACCGGCCGGATGCAATCATATGCAAACGCATCGTTCGATCGACTATTTAAATTCGAGTAAACGTTATAACAATGGTGAAACACCCAAAGTGCTTCAAATGTCCAAAGACAGTGTCAAAAAAAAGTCCTGGACTGCAGTGTTCAAAGTGTAGCAAGTGGTATCACGGTGAATGTACGGATATCTCGCCGGATCAACTGAACACGCTGTACGCCATGACAGATGTGGATTGGAAATGTCGCCTTTGTTCTGGGTCCAAGCCAAAGCGCTTATCATGCATATTACCAGAACCAGACTGTGAAGAAGCCGAACCAGCACAAACGGAACAACACAGCTCGGGTTTGATTAAAGGAATGTTGGACGAGATTCGCATAAACGTGCAAAAAATCATTGAGAACGAACTCCAAAGTACCCTCGACTATTACTCAGCGAAAATTGACGAGTACGAAGAAAAAATGAAAACCTGCGAGAATAACACTAAGTCCCTTAAAAACCAGTGCAATGATCTGCAAAATAAGTGCAAAAACCTAGACCTAAAAAATGAAATATTAGAAACAAAAGTCAATAACCTTGAGCAAACGCTGCTTGCCAACCAAATTGAAATTTGCGGCCTAGAAGAACGAGAAAATGAAAATGCCATAGATATAGCAAGAGCAATCGGCTCTAAACTAAACCAAAACAGTGATGACATACTCAAAGCATACCGAAAAAAACGGAATAATAACCAAGGCCAACCAACACCGAAATCGCCTGCTACAATCAGCATCTGTTTACGTGACGGTTGCCAGGAGAAATGGCTGTATTCGGTTAAATCAGCAATGCTAACTAGCTCAGATGCCGGTGGCCAAGGGGACCGCAGCATATATTTACGTGAAGCCCTCACACCATCCACGTCGTACCTACTATGGAAAACGAAGACGGACCTAAAAAATACTCAGTTATGCAAATATGTGTGGTATAAAAATGGCAACATAATGGTACGTAAATCTGAAGGTGAAAAAGTATACATTATTAGATCTACAAAGGATGTGGAGAGACTGACAACAACCTTCAGTAAGTAAATAACACCTTTTTACTTATGTGTTGCATTATTTCCTTGTGTCCAGGCGACGGCCTGCCTTTACGGTTCTTTTTTGCACTTTATCTTATCTTATCGCGTCTACATTATAATAACAACAAAGACATCTTACTGATAACACTTTCAACTCTAATTAATGAATGAACTAAATCCATTCATAAAAGAAACCGAAGAAAACAGCTGGAACGACTTTGCAAGACAAATACCTAAACAGTGCAATGAATTGCTTATTCTACATGTTAACTTGCGATCGATGATAAAAAATCACACCCAACTTGAATACCTATTATCGGAAAGTAAGGCACTTGTACACGTTATAATCGTAACTGAGGCGAATATTAGCGAAGACATAAAACCATTGTTCGAGATTCAAGGCTACAATATGTACTGTAAATTAAGAAAAAATCGCAGAGGAGGTGGTCTAGTGATATATACACATAAATCAATTGAGTTTGAATGTATACCAACTACTACAATTAACTTTGAGTGCATAGTGTGTGAAGTTACATCCGCGAATTATAAATCAATATTATGTGCAGTGTATCGCCCCCCTAACCTAAACAGGTGTGCATTCATAAGTGAGTTAAAGCGCACGCTCTCAACATTCTCGTTAAGGAAAAACTGTATATTAATTGGGGATATCAACTTAGATATTTCTTGTAATAATAATCTTGTAAACACGTACCTTAATGTTTTGTGTGAAATGGGATTTGAGTGCTGTATTAATAAACATACCAGAGTTTGTAAGACTACAGTAGGGATTTCAAAATCATGTATAGACCATATATTCATACGCGACTCCAACCTACAGTGTCATAAAAGTATTAATACTAACTCATACTCCATAAAATCAGCTGTGGTTCATTGTGAGTTGGCCGACCATTTTATAACAGGTTTAGCAGTATGTAATAATCATGTATATACAAAGAGGTACAAACTGATAACAAAAACTGATAATGACAAATTAATAACGGCATTATGTAATATTGACTGGTCGCCTACATTTTTAATGTCTAATCCTAACGAGATAATGATGTATATTCACGAAAAATTCACAGATACTTATAATAAATGCAATATAAACTGTAAGATTGGGCTTAGTAAAAGACATCAATGTATTTGGATCACAAATAAATTAAAATACATGACCAATAAAAAAAAAGAACTGTTCGAAATCTGGAAAAATGATATGAGTAATAGTAAAAATAGATTAATATATAACAAGTATAGAAATAAAACAAATAGATTAATGAATAAAGCAAAAAATAGATCAATTAAACTGGATATAAGTAATAACTTTACAAACCCAAAAAAGATGTGGGAAATTATTAATAGGTTAACCGGTAGGATTATAAAATCAGTAGATGAAGTGATTACAAAAGCCTTTAAACTAAGCCCAAAAATATTATGTAACAGATTCGCTGACGATTTTGATTCAAATGTAAAAAAAGTCTTAAGTAGCTGTGACACAAAGCTGCTCGACGAGAAGTCATATGTCAATACGCCATCTGTATCCATTAACCAAAGGTATATAAATGAAGATAAAATGTACAAAATTATAATTAATTATAATTGTAATTTAGATGACAAAAAAAGTCCTGGCTTTGATAAAATTAGGGCAAGAGATATAAAATATATTGCAAAAACAATTACTCCTGTGCTAACAAACCTACTAAACTCCTGTATTTCCAACGCAGTATATCCAGATCTGCTAAAAATAGGTATAGTACGCCCTATACATAAAAAAGGCAGCTATAGCGATTCCAACAATTACAGACCAATTACGATTCTTTCTTGTATTGATAAAATAATAGAAAAATACTATGGAGCGATGATAAATGACTTCTTATCGAGCAATGCAATAATACACGAAAGACAATATGGCTTTCAGAAAAATAAAAGCACCACGCAACTGTTGTCAGCATTTAGTGATGAAGTTAATAATCACCTAAATGAAAAAAGGCATATTTTAAATATTATGATTG